>NW_027189165.1:1427657-1506228 GCF_040958095.1 Procambarus clarkii
CTTTCAGTACTTGGCATATGTTGGGTATAAAAAGTCGTAATTTCAACCTGCGAATACGTGCAGAGAGCCAGAATTTGGCTCCAAATATGGCAAGGCCTCGAAATTGGGATATTTGGGGATATTTTGAAAACTGCAGGGGACTTTGTGCAAAATGTGGCTCACTGCCGCTTTCAGTACTTGGCATATGTTGGGTATAAAAAGTCGTATTTTCAAACTACGAATACGTGCAAAGAGCCAGAATTTGGCTCGAAAATATGGCTCAGGCCTCGAAATTGGGATGTTTGGATTATTTGAAAACTGCATTGGAGTGTGTGCAAAATGTGACTCACTGCCGCTTTCAGTACTTGGCATATGTCGGGTATAAAAAGTCGTAATTTCAAAGAGCAAATACGTGCAGAGAGCCAGAATTTGGCTCAAAAATATGGCTCAGGCCTCAAAATTGGGATATTTAGGATATTTTGAAAACTGCAGGGGAGTTTGTGAAAAATGTGACTCACTGCCGCTTTTAGGACTTGGTATATGTTGGGTATAAAAAAGTCGTAATTTCAAGCTGTGAATACGTGCAGAGAGCCAAAATTTGGCAGCAAAATATGGCTCTGGCCTCGAAATTGGGATATTTGGGATATTTTGAAAACTGCAAGGGAGTTTGTTCAAAATGTGACTCACTGCCGCTTTCAGGACATGGTATATGTTGGGTATAAAAAGTCGTAATTTCAAACTGCGAATACGTGCATAGAGCCAGAATTTGCCTCCAAAATATGGCTCAGGCCTCGAAATTTAGATATTTGGGATATTTTGAAAACTGCAGGGGGGTTTGGGACAAATGTGACCAAACGCCGCTTTCAGTACTTGGCATATGTTGAGTATGAAAAGTCGTAATTTCAAACTGCGAATACGTGCAGAGACCCTGAATTTGGCTCCAAAATAATGGCTCAGGCCTCGAAATTGGGATGTTTGGGATATTTTGAAAACTGCAGGGAGGTTTGGGAAATATGTGACCAAACGCCGCTTTCAGTACTTGGTATATGTTGGGAATAAAAAAGTCGTAATTTCAAACTGCGAATACGTACAGATTGCCAAAATTTGGCTGCAAAATATGGCTCAGGCCTCGAAATTGGGATATTTAGGATATTTGGAAAACTGCAGGGGAGTTTGTGCAAAATGTGACTCACTGCCCCTTTCAGGACATGGTATATGTTGGGTATAAAAAGT
Source organism: Procambarus clarkii (assembly GCF_040958095.1). Taxonomy (NCBI): domain Eukaryota; kingdom Metazoa; phylum Arthropoda; class Malacostraca; order Decapoda; family Cambaridae; genus Procambarus; species Procambarus clarkii. The sequence goes on from NW_027189165.1 coordinate 1,428,870, forward strand.
CGTAATTTCAAACTGCGAATACGTGCATAAAGCCAGAATTTGCCTCCAAAATATGGTTCAGGCCTCGAAATTTAGATGTTTGGGATATTTGAAAACTGCAGGGGGGTTTGGGACAAATGTGACCAAATGCCGCTTTCAGTACTTGTTAAATGTTGGGTATAAAAAGTCGTATTTTCAAACAGCAAATACGTGCAGAGAGCCAGAATTTGGCTCCAAAATATGGCTCAGGCCTCAAAATTGGGATATTTAGGATTTTTTGAAAACTGCAGGCGACTTTGTGCAAAATGTGACTCACTTCCGCTGTCAGTACTTGGCATATGTTGGGTATAAAAAATTCGGAATTTAAAACTGCGAATACGTGCAGAGAGCCAGAATTTGGCTCCAAAATATGGCTTAGGTCTCGAAATTGGGATGTTTGGGATATTTTGAAAATTGCAGGGGGGATTGGGACAAATGTGACCAAACGCCGCTTTCAGTACTTGGCATATGTTGGGTATAAAAAAGTCGCAATTTCTAACTGCGAATACGTGCAGAGAGCCAGAATTTGACTCCAAAATATGGCTCAGGCCACGAAATTGGAATGTTTGGGATATTTTGAAAACTGCAGGGAAGTTTGGGACAAATATGACCAAACGCCGCTTACAGTACTTGGCACATGTTGGGTAAAAAAGTTGTAATTTCCAACAGCGAATACGTGCAGAGAGCCTGAATTTGGCTCCAAAATTTGGCTCAGGCCTCGAAATTGGGATGTTTGGGATATTTTGAAAACTGCAGGGAGGTTTGGGACAAATATGACCAAACGCCGCTTTCAGTACTTGGCATATGTTGGGTATAAAAAGTCGTAATTTCAAACAGCGAATACGTGCAAAGAGCCAGAATTTTCCACCAAAATATGGCTCAGGCCTCGAAATTGGGATGTTTGGGATATTTTGAAAATTGCAGGGGGGATTGGGACAAATGTGACCAAACGCTGCTTTCAGTCCTTGGCATAAGTTGGGTATAAAAAGTCGTAATTTAAAACTGCGAATACGTGCAGAGAGCCAGAATTTCGCTGGAAAATATGGCTCAGGCCTCAAAATTGGGATATTTAGGATGTTTTGAAAACTGCAGGCGACTTTGTGCAAAATGTGACTCACTGCCGCTTTCAGTACTTGGCATATGTTGGGTATAAAAAGTCGTATTTTAAACTACGAATACGTGCAAAGAGCCAGAATTTGGCTCGAAAATATGGCTCAGGCCTCGAAATTGGGATGTTTGGGATATTTTGAAAACTGCAGGGGAAATTGGGACAAATGTGACCTAAAGCCGCTTTTGGTACTTGACATATGTTGGGTATAAAAAGTCGTAATTTCAAACTGCGAATACGTGCCGAGAACCAAAATTTGGCTCCAAAATATGGTTCAGGCCTCGTAATTGAGATATTTGGGATATTTTGAAAACTGCAGGGGAGTTTGTGCAAAATGTGACTCACTGCCGCTTTCAGTACTTGGCATATGTTGGGTATAAAAAAGTCGTAATTTCAAACTGCGAATAGGTGCAGCGAGCCTGAATTTGGCTCCAAAATATGGCTCAGGCCTCGAAATTGGGATGTTTGGAATATTTTGAAAACTGCAGGGAGGTTTGGGACAAATGTGACCAAACGCCGCTTTCAGTACTTTGCATATGTTGGGTATAAAAAATTCGTAATTTCAAACTGCGAATCCGTGCAGAGAGCCAGAATTTGGCTCGAAAATATGGCTCAGGCCTCGAAAATGGGATGTTTGGATTATTTCGAAAACTGCATTGGAGTTTGTGCAAAATGTGACTCACTGCCGCTTTCAGTACTTGGCATATGTTGGGTATAAAAAGTCGTAATTTCAAACAGCAAATACGTGCAGAGAGCCAGAATTTGGCTTCAAAATATGGCTCAGGCCTCGAAATTGGGATATTTGAGATATTTTCAAAATTGCAGGGGACTTTGTCCAAAATGTGAGTCACTGCCGCTCTCAATACTTGGCATATGTTGGGTAAAAAAAATTCGGAATTTAAAACTGCGAATACGTGCAGAGAGCCAGATTTTGGCTCCAAAATATGGCTTAGGCCTCGAAATTGGGATGTTTGGGATATTTTAAAAATTGCAGGGGGGATTGGGACAAATGTGACCAAACGCCGCTTTCAGTACTTGGCATATGTTGGGTATAAAAAAGTCGCAATTTCAAACTGCGAATACGTGCAGAGAGCCAGAATTTGGCTCCAAAATATGGCTCAGGCCTCGAAATTGGGATGTTTGGGATATTTTGAAAACTGCAGGGGAGTTTGGGACAAATATGACCAAACGCCGCTTTCAGTACTTGGCATATGTTGGGTATAAAAGTCGTAGTTTCAAACAGCGAATACGAGCAGAGAGCCTGAATTTGGTTCCAAAATATGGCTCAGGGCTCGAAATCGGGATATTTGGGATATTTTGAAAACTGCATTGGAGTTTGTGCAAAATGTGACTCACTGCCACTTTCAGTACTTGGCATATTTTGGGTATAAAAAGTCGTAATTTTAAACAGCGACTACGTGCAGAGAGCCAGAATTTGGCTCCAAAATATGGCTCAGGCCTCGAAATTGGGATGTTTGGGATATTTTGAAAATTGCAGGGAGGATTGGGACAAATGTGACCAAACGCCGCTTTCAGTACTGGCATATGTTGGGTATAAAAAAGTCGTTATTTCAAACTGCGAATACGTGCAGAGAGCCAAAATTTGGCTCCAAAATATGGCTCAGGCCTCGAAATTGGGATGTTTGGGATATTTTGAAAACTGCAGGGGAGTTTGTGCAAAATGTGAAACACTGCCGCTTTCAGTACTTGGCATATGTTGGGTATAAAAAGTCGTAATATCAAACTGCGAATACGTACAGAGAGCAAGAATTTGGCTCCAAAATATGGCTCTGGCCTCGAAATTGGGATGTTTGGGTTATTTTGAAAACTGCAGGGGAGTTTGTGCAAAATGTGAAACACTGCCGCTTTCAGCACTTGGCATATGTTGGGTATAAAAAGTCGTAATACCAAACTGCGAATACGTACAGAGAGCAAGAATTTGGCTCCAAAATATGGCTCAGGTCTCATAATTGGGATGTTTGGAATATTTTGAAAACTGCAGGGAGGTTTGGGACAAATGTGAACAAACGCCGCTTTCAGTACTTCGCATATGTTGGGTATAAAAAAGTCGTATTTTCAAACTGCGAATACGTGCGGAGAGCCAGAATTTGCCTCCAAAATATGGCTCAGGCCTCGAAATTGGGATGTTTGGGATATTTTGAAAACTGCAGGGGGGTTTGGGACAAATGTGACCAAACGCCGCTTTCAGTACTTGGCATATGTTGGGTATGAAAAGTCGTAATTTCAAACTGCGAATACGTGCAGCGAGCCTGAATTTGGCTCCAAGATATGGCTCAGGCCTCGAAATTGGGATGTTTGGAATTTTTTGAAAACTGCAGGGAGGTTTGGGACAAATGTGACCAAACGCCGCTTTCAGTACTTCGCATATGTTGGGTATAAAAAAATTGTAATTTCAAACTGCGAATACGTGCAGAGAGCCAGAATTTGGCTCGAAAATATGGCTCAGGCCTCGAAATTGGGATGTTTGTATTATTTTGAAAACTGCATTGGAGTTTGTGCAAAATGTGACTCACTGCCGCTTTCAGTACTTGGCATATGTTGGGTATAAAAAGTCGTAATTTCAAACTGCGAATACGTGCAGAGAGCAAGAATTTGGCTCCAAAATATGGCAAGGCCTCGAAATTGGGATATTTGGGGATATTTTGAAAACTGCAGGGGACTTTGTGCAAAATGTGACTCACTGCCGCTTTCAGTACTTGGCATATGTTGGGTATAAAAAGTCGTATTTTCAAACTACGAATACGTGCAAAGAGCCAGAATTTGGCCCCAAAATATGGCTCAGGCCTCGAAATTTGGATGTTTGGATTATTTTGAAAACTGCATTGGAGTTTGTGCAAAATGTGACTCACTGCCGCTTTCAGTACTTGGCATATGTTGGGTATGAAAAGTCGTAATATCAAACTGCTAATACGTGCAGTGAGCCTGAATTTGGCTCCAAAATATTTCTCAGGCCTCGAAATTGGGATGTTTGTAATATTTTGAAAACCGCAGGGAGGTTTGGGACAAATGTGACCAAACGCCGCTTTCAGTACTTGGCATATGGTGGGTATAAAAGTCGTAATTTCAAACAGCGAACACGTGCAGAGAGCCTGAATTTGGTTCCAAAATATGGCTCAGACCTCGAAATTGGGATGTTTGGGATATTTTGAAAACTGCAGGGAGGTTTGGGAAATATGTGTCCAAACCCCGCTTTCAGTACTTGGCATATTTTGGGTATAAAAAGTCGTAATTTCAAACAGCGAATACGTGCAGAGAGCCAGAATTTGGCTCCAAAATATGGCTCAGGCCTCGAAATTGGGATGTTTGGGATATTTTGAAAATTGCAGGGAGGATTGGGACAAATGTGACCAAACGCCGCTTTCAGTACTGGCATATGTTGGATATAAAAAAGTCGTTATTTCAAACTGCGAATACGTGCAGAGAGCCAAAATTTGGCTCCAAAATATGGCTCAGGCCTCGAAATTGGGATGTTTGGGATATTTTGAAAACTGTAGGGGAGTTTGTGCAAAATGTGAAACACTGCCGCTTTCAGTACTTGGCATATGTTGGGTATAAAAAGTCGTAATATCAAACTGCGAATACGTACAGAGAGCAAGAATTTGGCTCCAAAATATGGCTCTGGCCTCGAAATTGGGATGTTTGGGATATTTTGAAAACTGCAGGGAGGTTTGGGACACATGTGAATAAACGCCGTTTTCAGTATTTGGCATATGTTTCGTATAAAAAATCGTAATTTCAAACTGCGAATACGTGCTGAGAGCCAGAATTTCGGTCCAAAATATGGCTCAGGCCTCGAAATTGGGATGTTTGGGATATTTTGAAAACTGCAGGGGAGTTTGTGCAAAATGTGAAACACTGCCGCTTTCAGCACTTGGCATATGTTGGGTATAAAAAGTCGTAATATCAAACTGCGAATACGTACAGAGAGCAAGAATTTGGCTCCAAAATATGGCTCAGGTCTCATAATTGGGATGTTTGGAATATTTTGAAAACTGCAGGGAGGTTTGGGACAAATGTGAACAAACGCCGCTTTCAGTACTTCGCATATGTTGGGTATAAAAAAGTCGTAATTTCAAACTGCCAATACATGCAGAGAGCCAGAATTTGCCTCCAAAATATGGCTCAGGCCTCGAAATTGGGATGTTTGGGATATTTTGAAAACTGCAGGGGGGTTTGGGACAAATGTGAACAAACGCCGCTTTCAGTACTTCGCATATGTTGGGTATAAAAAATTCGTAATTTCAAACTGCGAATAGGCGCAGAGAGCCAGAATTTGGCTCGAAAATATGGCTCAGGCTTCGAAATTGGGATGTTTGGATTATTTTGAAAACTGTATTGGAGTTTGTGCAAAATGTGACTCACTGCCGCTTTCAGTACTTGGCATATGTTGGGTATAAAAAGTCGTATTTTCAAACTACGAATACGTGCAAAGAGCCAGAATTTGGCTCGAAAATATGGCTCAAGCCTCGAAATTGGGATGTTTGGATTATTTTGAAAACTGCATTGGAGTTTGTGCAAAATGTGACTCACTGCCGCTTTCAGTACTTGGCATATGTTGGGTATAAAAAGTCGTAATTTCAACCTGCGAATACGTGCAGAGAGCCAGAATTTGGCTCCAAAATATGGCAAGGCCTCGAAATTGGGATATTTGGGGATATTTTGAAAACTGCAGGGGACTTTGTGCGAAATGTGGCTCACTGCCGCTTTCAGTACTTGGCATATGTTGGGTATAAAAAGTCGTATTTTCAAACTACGAATACGTGCAAAGAGCCAGAATTTGGCTCGAAAATATGGCTCAGGCCTCGAAATTGGGATATTTAGGATATTTTGAAAACTACAGGGGAGTGTGTGCAAAATGTGACTCACTGCCGCTTTCAGTACTTGGCATATGTCGGGTATAAAAAGTCGTAATTTCAAAGAGCAAATACGTGCAGAGAGCCAGAATTTGGCTCAAAAATATGGCTCAGGCCTCAAAATTGGGATATTTAGGATATTTTGAAAACTGCAGGGGAGTTTGTGAAAAATGTGACTCACTGCCGCTTTTAGGACTTGGTATATGTTGGGTATAAAAAAGTCGTAATTTCAAACTGTGAATACGTGCAGAGAGCCAAAATTTGGCTGCAAAATATGGCTCTGGCCTCGAAATTGGGATATTTGGGATATTTTGAAAACTGCAAGGGAGTTTGTTCAAAATGTGACTCACTGCCGCTTTCAGGACATGGTATATGTTGGGTATAAAAAGTCGTAATTTCAAACTGCGAATACGTGCACAGAGCCAGAATTTGCCTCCAAAATATGGCTCAGGCCTCGAAATTTAGATATTTGGGATATTTTGAAAACTGCAGGGGGGTTTGGGACAAATGTGACCAAACGCCGCTTTCAGTACTTGGCATATGTTGGGTATGAAAAGTCGTAATTTCAAACACCAAATACGTGCAGCGAGCCTGAATTTGGCTCCAAAATATGGCTCAGGCCTCGAAATTGGGATGTTTGGAATATTTTGAAAACTGCAGGGAGGTTTGGGACAAATGTGACCAAACGCCGCTTTCCGTACTTAGCATATGTTGGGTATAAAAAAGTCGTAATTTCAAACTGGGAATACGTGCAGAGAGCCAAAATTTGGCTGCAAAATATGGCTCTGGCCTCGAAATTGGGATATTTGGGATATTTTGAAAACTGCAAGGGAGTTTGTGCAAAGTGTGACTCACTGCCGCTTTCAGGACATGGTATATGTTGGGTATAAAAAGTCGTAATTTCAAACTGCGAATACGTACATAGAGCCAGAATTTGCCTTCAAAATATGGCTCAGGCCTCGAAATTGGGATGTTTAGGATATTTTGAAAACTGCAGGGGGTTTGGGACAAATGTGACCAAATGCCGCTCTCGTTACTTGGCATATGTTGGGTATGAAAAGTCGTAATTTCAAACTGCTAATAAGTGCAGCGAGCCTGAATTTGACTACAAAATATGGCTCAGGGCTCGAAATTGGGATGTTTGGAATATTTTGAAAACCGCAGGGAGGTTTGGGACAAATGTGCCCAAACGCCGCTTTCAGTACTTCGCATATGTTGGGTATAAAAAAATCGTAATTTCAAACTGCAAATACGTGCAGAGAGCCAGAATTTGGCTCGAAAATATGTCTCAGGCCTCGAAATTGGAATGTTTGGATTATTTTTAAAACTGCATTGGAGTTTGTGCAAAATGTGACTCACTTCCGCTTTCAGTACTTGGCATATGTTGGGTATAAAAAGTCGTAATTTCAAACAGCAAATACGTTCAGAGAGCCAGAATTTGGCTCCAAAATATGGCTCAGACCTCAAAATTGGGATATTTAGGATATTTTGAAAATGGCAGGGGAGTTTGTGCAAAATGTGACTCAATGCCGCTTTCAGTACTTGGCATATGTTGGGTATAAAAAGTCGTAATTTCAAACAGCGAATACATGCAGAGAGCCAGAATTTGGCTCCAAAATATGCCTCAGGCCTCGAAATTGGGATGTTTGGGATATTTTGAAAATTGCAGGGGGGATTGGGACAAATGTGACCAAATGCCGCTTTCAGTACTTGCCATATGTTGGGTATAAAAAGTCATATTTTCAAACTACGAATACGTGCAAAGAGCTAGAATTTGGCTCGAAAATATGGCTCAGGCCTCGAAATTGGGATGATTGGGATATTTTGAAAACTGCAGGGAGGTTTGGGACAAATGTGACCAAACGCCGTTTCAGTACATGGCATATGTTGGGTATAAAAAGTCGTAATTTCAAACTGCGAATACGTGCAGAGAGCCAGAATTTGGCTCCAAAATATGGCTCGGGCCTCGTAATTGGGATATTTGGGATATTTTGAAAACAGCAGGGGAGTTGTTGCAAAATGTGACTCACTTCCGCGTTCAGTACTTGGCATATGTTGGGTATAAAAAAGTCGTAATTCCAAACTGCGAATACGTGCAGAGAGCCAGAATTTTGCTCCAAACTATGGCTCAGGCCTCGAAATTGGGATATTTGGGATATTTCGAAAACTGCAGGGGAGTTTGAGCAAAATGTCACTCACTGCCGCTTTCAGGACTTAGCATGTGTTGGGTATAAAAAGTCGTAATTTCAAACTGCGAATACGTGCATAGAGCCAGAATTTGCCTTCAAAATATGGCTCAGGCCTCGAAATTGGTATGTTTGGGATATTTTGAAAACTGCAGGGGGGTTTGGGACAAATGTGACCAAACGCCGCTTTCAGTACTTGGTATATGTTGGGTATAAAAAAGTCGTAATTTCAAACTGCGAATACGTGAAGAGAGCCTGAATTTGGCTTCAAAATAATGGCTCAGGTTTCGAAATAGGGATGTTTGGGATATTTTGAAAACTGCAGGGAGGTTTGGGAAATATGTGACCAAACGCCGCTCTCAGTACTTGGTATATGTTGGGTATAAAAAAGTCGTAATTTCAAACTGCGAATACGTGAAGAGAGCCAAAATTTGGCTGCAAAATATGGCTCTGGCCTCGAAATTGGGATATTTGGGATATTTTGAAAACTGCAGGGAAGTTTGTGCAAAATGTGACTCACTGCCACTTTCAGGACATGGTATATGTTGTGTATAAAAATTCGTAATTTCAAACTGCGAATACGTGCATAGAGCCAGAATTTGCCTCCGAAATATGGCTCAGGCCTCGAAATTTAGATGTTTGGGATATTTTGAAAACTGCAGGGGGGTTTGGGATAAATGTGACCAAACGCCGCTTTCAGTACTTGGCATATGTTGGGTATGAAAAGTCGTAATTTCAAACTGAGAATACGTGCAGCGATCCTGAATTTGGCTCCAAAATATGGCTCAGGCCTCGAAATTGGGATGTTTGGAATATTTTGAAAACTGCAGAGAGGTTTGGGACAAATGTGACCAAACGCCGCTTTCCGTACTTCGCATATGTTGGGTATAAAAAAGTCGTAATTTCAAACTGCGAATACGTGCAGAGAGCCAGAATTTGGCTCGAAAATATGGCTCAGGCCTTGAAATTGGGATTGTTGGATTATTTTGAAAACTGCATTGGAGTTTGTGCAAAATGTGACTCAATGCCGCTTTCAGTACTTGGCATATGTTCGGTATAAAAAGTCGTAATTTCAAACAGCAAATACGTGCAGAGAGCCAGAATTTGGCTCCAAAATATGGCTCAGGCCTCGAAATTGGGATGTTGAGGATATTTTGAAAATTGCAGGGGGGATTGGGACAAATGTGACCAAATGCTGCTTTCAGTACTTGGCATATGTTGGGTATAAAAAGTCGTAATTTCAAACAGCGAATACGTGCAGAGAGCCAGAATTCGGCTGGAAAATATGGCTCAGGCCTCGAAATTGGGATGTTTGGGATATTTTGAAAACTGCAGGGGACTTTGTGCAAAATGTGATTCACTGCCGCTTTCAGTACTTGGCATATGTTGGGTATAAAAAAAGTCGTAATTCCAAACTACGAATACGTGCAGAGAGCCAGAATTTGGCTCGAAAATATGGCTCAGGCCTCGAAATTGGGATGTTTGGGATATTTTGAAAACTACATGGAGGTTTGGGACAAATGTGACCAAACGCCGATTTCAGTACATGGCATATGTTGGGTATAAAAATTCGTAATTTCAAACTGCGAATACGTGCAGAGAGCCAGAATTTGTCTCCAAAATATGGTTCCGGCCTCGTAATTGGGATATTTGGGATATTTTGAAAACTGCAGGGGAGTTTGTGCAAAATGTGACCCACTGCCGCTTTCAGTACTTGGCATATGTTGGGTATAAAAAAAGTCGTAATTCCAAACTACGAATACGTGCAGAGAGCCAGAATTTGGCTCCAAAATATGGCTCAGGCCTCGAAATTGGGATATTTGGGATATTTCGAAAACTGCAGGGAAGTTTGTGCAAAATGTCACTCACTGCCGCTCTCAGGACTTGGCATGTGTTGGGTATAAAAAGTCGTAATTTCAAACTGCGAATACGTGCATAGAGCCAGAATTTGCCTCCAAAATATGGCTCAGGCCTCAAAATTGGTATGTTTGGGATATTTTGAAAACTGCAGGGGGGTTTGGGACAAATGTGACCAAACGCCGCTTTCAGTACTTGGCATATGTTGAGTACGAAAAGTCGTAATTTCAAACTGCGAATACGTGCAGCGAGCCTGAATTTGGCTCCAAAATAAAGCTCAGGCCTCGAAATTGGGATGTTTGGAATATTTTGAAAACTGCAGGGAGGTTTGGGACAAATGTGACCAAACGGCGCTTTCCGTACTTCGCATATGTTGGGTATTAAAAAGTCGTAATTCCAAACTACGAATACGTGCAGAGAGCCAGAATTTGGCTCCAAAATATGGCTCAGGCCTCGAAATTGGGATATTTGGGATATTTCGAAAACTGCAGGGGAGTTTGTGCAAAATGTGACTCAATGCCGCTTTCAGTACTTGGCATATGTTGGGTATAAAAAGTCGTAATTTCAAACAGCAAATACGTGCAGTAAGCCAGAATTTGGCTACAAAATATGGCTCAGGCCTCGAAATTGGGATGTTTAGGATACTTTGAAAATTGCAGGGGGGATTGGGACAAATGTGACCAAATGCTGCTTTCAGTACTTGGCATATGTTGGGTAAAAAAATTCGTAATTTCAAACTGCGAATACGTGCAGAGAGCCAGAATTTGGCTGGAAAATATGGCTCAGTCCTCGAAATTAGGATGTTTGGGATATTTTGAAAACTGCAGGGGACTTTGTGCAAAATGTGACTCACTGCCGCTTTCAGTAATTGGCATATGTTGGGTATAAAAAGTCATATTTTCAAACTACGAATACGTGCAAAGAGCCAGAATTTGGATCGAAAATATGGCTCAGGCCTCGAAATTGGGATGTTTGGGATATTTTGAAAACTACAGGGAGGTTTGGGACAAATGTGACCAAACGCCGCTTTCAGTACATGGCATATGTTGGGTATAAAAAGTCGTAATTTCAAACAGCGAATACGTGCAGAGAGCCAGAATTTGGCTCCAAAATATGGCTCAGGCCTCGAAATTGGGATGTTTGGGATATTTTGAAAATTGCAGGGAGGATTGGGACAAATGTGACCAAACGCCGCTTTCAGTACTGGCATATGTTGGGTATAAAAAAGTCGTTATTTCAAACTGCGAATACGTGCAGAGAGCCAAAATTTGGCTCCAAAATATGGCTCAGGCCTCGAAATTGGGATGTTTGGGATATTTTGAAAACTGCAGGGGAGTTTGTGCAAAATGTGAAACACTGCCGCTTTCAGTACTTGGCATATGTTGGGTATAAAAAGTCGTAATATCAAACTGCGAATACGTACAGAGAGCAAGAATTTGGCTCCAAAATATGGCTCTGGCCTCGAAATTGGGATGTTTGGGATATTTTGAAAACTGCAGGGAGGTTTGGGACACATGTGAATAAACGCCGTTTTCAGTATTTGGCATATGTTTCGTATAAAAAATCGTAATTTCAAACTGCGAATACGTGCTGAGAGCCAGAATTTCGCTCCAAAATATGGCTCAGGCCTCGAAATTGGGATGTTTGGGATATTTTGAAAACTGCAGGGGAGTTTGTGCAAAATGTGAAACACTGCCGCTTTCAGCACTTGGCATATGTTGGGTATAAAAAGTCGTAATATCAAACTGCGAATACGTACAGAGAGCAAGAATTTGGCTCCAAAATATGGCTCAGGTCTCATAATTGGGATGTTTGGAATATTTTGAAAACTGCAGGGAGGTTTGGGACAAATGTGAACAAACGCCGCTTTCAGTACTTCGCATATGTTGGGTATAAAAAAGTCGTAATTTCAAACTGCCAATACATGCAGAGAGCCAGAATTTGCCTCCAAAATATGGCTCAGGCCTCGAAATTGGGATGTTTGGGATATTTTGAAAACTGCAGGGGGGTTTGGGACAAATGTGAACAAACGCCGCTTTCCGTACTTAGCATATGTTGGGTATAAAAAAGTCGTAATTTCAAACTGCGAATACGTGCAGAGAGCCAAAATTTGGCTGCAAAATATGGCTCTGGCCTCGAAATTGGGATATTTGGGATATTTTGAAAACTGCAAGGGAGTTTGTGCAAAGTGTGACTCACTGCCGCTTTCAGGACATGGTATATGTTGGGTATAAAAAGTCGTAATTTCAAACTGCGAATACGTACAAAGAGCCAGAATTTGCCTTCAAAATATGGCTCAGGCCTCGAAATTGGGATGTTTAGGATATTTTGAAAACTGCAGGGAGGTTTGGGACAAATGTGGCCAAATGCCGCTCTCAGTACTTGGCATATGTTGGGTATGAAAAGTCGTAATTTCAAACTGCTAATAAGTGCAGCGAGCCTGAATTTGACTCCAAAATATGGCTCAGGGCTCGAAATTGGGATGTTTGGAATATTTTGAAAACCGCAGGGAGGTTTGGGACAAATGTGCCCAAACGCCGCTTTCAGTACTTCGCATATGTTGGGTATAAAAAAATCGTAATTTCAAACTGCAAATACGTGCAGAGAGCCAGAATTTGGCTCGAAAATATGTCTCAGGCCTCGAAATTGGAATGTTTGGATTATTTTTAAAACTGCATTGGAGTTTGTGCAAAATGTGACTCACTTCCGCTTTCAGTACTTGGCATATGTTGGGTATAAAAAGTCGTAATTTCAAACAGCAAATACGTGCAGAGAGCCAGAATTTGGCTCCAAAATATGGCTCAGGCCTCAAAATTGGGATATTTAGGATATTTTGAAAATGGCAGGGGAGTTTGTGCAAAATGTGACTCAATGCCGCTTTCAGTACTTGGCATATGTTGGGTATAAAAAGTCGTAATTTCAAACAGCGAATACATGCAGAGAGCCAGAATTTGGCTCCAAAATATGCCTCAGGCCTCGAAATTGGGATGTTTGGGATATTTTGAAAATTGCAGGGGGGATTGGGACAAATGTGACCAAATGCCGCTTTCAGTACTTGCCATATGTTGGGTATAAAAAGTCATATTTTCAAACTACGAATACGTGCAAAGAGCCAGAATTTGGCTCGAAAATATGGCTCAGGCCTCGAAATTGGGATGATTGGGATATTTTGAAAACTGCAGGGAGGTTTGGGACAAATGTGACCAAACGCCGTTTCAGTACATGGCATATGTTGGGTATAAAAAGTCGTAATTTCAAACTGCGAATACGTGCAGAGAGCCAGAATTTGGCTCCAAAATATGGCTCGGGCCTCGTAATTGGGATATTTGGGATATTTTGAAAACAGCAGGGGAGTTTGTGCAAAATGTGACTCACTTCCGCTTTCAGTACTTGGCATATGTTGGGTATAAAAAAGTCGTAATTCCAAACTGCGAATACGTGCAGAGAGCCTGAATTTGGCTTCAAAATAATGGCTCAGGTTTCGAAATAGGGATGTTTGGGATATTTTGAAAACTGCAGGGAGGTTTGGGAAATATGTGACCAAACGCCGCTCTCAGTACTTGGTATATGTTGGGTATAAAAAAGTCGTAATTTCAAACTGCGAATACGTGAAGAGAGCCAAAATTTAGCTGCAAAATATGGCTCTGGCCTCGAAATTGGGATATTTGGGATATTTTGAAAACTGCAGGGAAGTTTGTGCAAAATGTGACTCACTGCCACTTTCAGGACATGGTATATGTTGGGTATAAAAAGTCGTAATTTCAAACTGCGAATACGTGCATAGAGCCAGAATTTGCCTCCAAAATATGGCTCAGGCCTCGAAATTTAGATGTTTGGGATATTTTGAAAACTGCAGGGGGGTTTGGGATAAATGTGACCAAACGCCGCTTTCAGTACTTGGCATATGTTGGGTATGAAAAGTCGTAATTTCAAACTGCGAATACGTGCAGCGAGCCTGAATTTGGCTCCAAAATATGGCTCAGGCCTCGAAATTGGGATGTTTGGAATATTTTGAAAACTGCAGAGAGGTTTGGGACAAATGTGACCAAACGCCGCTTTCCGTACTTCGCATATGTTGGGTATAAAAAAGTCGTAATTTCAAACTGCGAATACGTGCAGAGAGCCAGAATTTGGCTCGAAAATATGGCTCAGGCCTTGAAATTGGGATTGTTGGATTATTTTGAAAACTGCATTGGAGTTTGTGCAAAATGTGACTCAATGCCGCTTTCAGTACTTGGCATATGTTCGGTATAAAAATTCGTAATTTCAAACAGCAAATACGTGCAGAGAGTCAGAATTTGGCTCCAAAATATGGCTCAGGCCTCGAAATTGGGATGTTGAGGATATTTTGAAAATTGCAGGGGGGATTGGGACAAATGTGACCAAATGCTGCTTTCAGTACTTGGCATATGTTGGGTATAAAAAGTCGTAATTTCAAACAGCGAATACGTGCAGAGAGCCAGAATTCGGCTGGAAAATATGGCTCAGGCCTCGAAATTGGGATGTTTGGGATATTTTGAAAACTGCAGGGGACTTTGTGCAAAATGTGATTCACTGCCGCTTTCAGTACTTGGCATATGTTGGGTATAAAAAGTTATATTTTCAAACTACGAATACGTGCAAAGAGCAAGAATTTGGCTCGAAAATATGGCTCAGGCCTCGAAATTGGGATGTTTGGGATATTTTGAAAACTACAGGGAGGTTTGGGACAAATGTGACCAAACGCCGATTTCAGTACATGGCATATGTTGGGTATAAAAATTCGTAATTTCAAACTGCGAATACGTGCAGAGAGCCAGAATTTGTCTCCAAAATATGGTTCCGGCCTCGCAATTGGGATATTTGGGATATTTTGAAAACTGCAGGGGAGTTTGTGCAAAATGTGACCCACTGCCGCTTTCAGTACTTGGCATATGTTGGGTATAAAAATTCGTAATTCCAAACTACGAATACGTGCAGAGAGCCAGAATTTGGCTCCAAAATATGGCTCAGGCCTCGAAATTGGGATATTTGGGATATTTCGAAAACTGCAGGGAAGTTTGTGCAAAATGTCACTCACTGCCGCTCTCAGGACTTGGCATGTGTTGGGTATAAAAAGTCGTAATTTCAAACTGCGAATACATGCATAGAGCCAGAATTTGCCTCCAAAATATGGCTCAGGCCTCAAAATTGGTATGTTTGGGATATTTTGAAAACTGCAGGGGGGTTTGGGACAAATGTGACCAAACGCCGCTTTCAGTACTTGGCATATGTTGAGTACGAAAAGTCGTAATTTCAAACTGCGAATACGTGCAGCGAGCCTGAATTTGGCTCCAAAATAAAGCTCAGGCCTCGAAATTGGGATGTTTGGAATATTTTGAAAACTGCAGGGAGGTTTGGGACAAATGTGACCAAACGGCGCTTTCCGTACTTCGCATATGTTGGGTATTAAAAAGTCGTAATTCCTAACTACGAATACGTGCAGAGAGCCAGAATTTGGCTCCAAAATATGGCTCAGGCCTCGAAATTGGGATATTTGGGATATTTCGAAAACTGCAGGGGAGTTTGTGCAAAATGTGACTCAATGCCGCTTTCAGTACATGGCATATGTTGGGTATAAAAAGTCGTAATTTCAAACAGCGAATACGTGCAGAGAGCCAGAATTTGGCTCCAAAATATGGCTCAGGCCTCGAAATTGGGATGTTTGGGATATTTTGAAAATTGCAGGGAGGATTGGGACAAATGTGACCAAACGCCGCTTTCAGTACTGGCATATGTTGGGTATAAAAAAGTCGTTATTTCAAACTGCGAATACGTGCAGAGAGCCAAAATTTGGCTCCAAAATATGGCTCAGGCCTCGAAATTGGGATGTTTGGGATATTTTGAAAACTGCAGGGGAGTTTGTGCAAAATGTGGAACACTGCCGCTTTCAGTACTTGGCATATGTTGGGTATAAAAAGTCGTAATATCAAACTGCGAATACGTACAGAGAGCAAGAATTTGGCTCCAAAATATGGCTCTGGCCTCGAAATTGGGATGTTTGGGATATTTTGAAAACTGCAGGGAGGTTTGGGACACATGTGAATAAACGCCGTTTTCAGTATTTGGCATATGTTTCGTAAAAAAAATCGTAATTTCAAACTGCGAATACGTGCTGAGAGCCAGAATTTCGCTCCAAAATATGGCTCAGGCCTCGAAATTGGGATGTTTGGGATATTTTGAAAACTGCAGGGGAGTTTGTGCAAAATGTGAAACACTGCCGCTTTCAGCACTTGGCATATGTTGGGTATAAAAAGTCGTAATATCAAACTGCGAATACGTACAGAGAGCAAGAATTTGGCTCCAAAATATGGCTCAGGTCTCATAATTGGGATGTTTGGAATATTTTGAAAACTGCAGGGAGGTTTGGGACAAATGTGAACAAACGCCGCTTTCAGTACTTCGCATATGTTGGGTATAAAAAAGTCGTAATTTCAAACTGCCAATACATGCAGAGAGCCAGAATTTGCCTCCAAAATATGGCTCAGGCCTCGAAATTGGGATGTTTGGGATATTTTGAAAACTGCAGGGGGGTTTGGGACAAATGTGAACAAACGCCGCTTTCAGTACTTCGCATATGTTGGGTATAAAAAATTCGTAATTTCAAACTGCGAATAGGCGCAGAGAGCCAGAATTTGGCTCGAAAATATGGCTCAGGCTTCGAAATTGGGATGTTTGGATTATTTTGAAAACTGTATTGGAGTTTGTGCAAAATGTGACTCACTGCCGCTTTCAGTACTTGGCATATGTTGGGTATAAAAAGTCGTATTTTCATACTACGAATACGTGCAAAGAGCCAGAATTTGGCTCGAAAATATGGCTCAGGCCTCGAAATTGGGATGTTTGGATTATTTTGAAAACTGCATTGGAGTTTGTGCAAAATGTGACTCACTGCCGCTTTCAGTACTTGGCATATGTTGGGTATAAAAAGTCGTAATTTCAACCTGCGAATACGTGCAGAGAGCCAGAATTTGGCTCCAAAATATGGCAAGGCCTCGAAATTGGGATATTTGGGGATATTTTGAAAACTGCAGGGGACTTTGTGCAAAATGTGACTCACTGCCGCTTTCAGTACTTGGCATATGTTGGGTATAAAAAGTCGTATTTTCAAACTACGAATACGTGCAAAGAGCCAGAATTTGGCTCGAAAATATGGCTCAGGCCTCGAAATTGGGATGTTTGGATTATTTTGAAAACTGCTTTGGAGTGTGTGCAAAATGTGACTCACTGCCGCTTTCAGTACTTGGCATATGTTGGGTATAAAAAGTCGTAATTTCAAAGAGCAAATACGTGCAGAGAGCCAGAATTTGGCTCAAAAATATGGCTCAGGCCTCAAAATTGGGATATTTAGGATATTTTGAAAACTGCAGGGGAGTTTGTGAAAAATGTGACTCACTGCCGCTTTTAGGACTTGGTATATGTTGGGTATAAAAAAGTCGTAATTTCAAACTGTGAATACGTGCAGAGAGCCAAAATTTGGCTGCAAAATATGGCTCTGGCCTCGAAATTGGGATATTTGGGATATTTTGAAAACTGCAAGGGAGTTTGTTCAAAATGTGACTCACTGCCGCTTTCAGGACATGGTATATGTTGGGTATAAAAAGTCGTAATTTCAAACTGCGAATTACGTGCATAGAGCCAGATTTGCCTCCAAAATATGGCTCAGGCCTCGAAATTTAGATATTTGGGATATTTGAAAACTGCAGGGGGAGTTTGGGACAAATGTGACCAAACGCCGCTTTCAGTTACTTGGCATATGTTGGGTATGAAAAGTCGTAATTTCAAACACCAAATACGTGCAGCGAGCCTGAATTTGGCTCCAAAATATGGCTCAGGCCTCGAAATTGGGATGTTTGGAATATTTTGAAAACTGCAGGGAGGTTTGGGACAAATGTGACCAAACGCCGCTTTCCGTACTTAGCATATGTTGGGTATAAAAAAGTCGTAATTTCAAACTGCGAATACGTGCAGAGAGCCAAAATTTGCTGCAAAATATGGCTCTGGCCTCGAAATTGGGATATTTGGGATATTTGAAAACTGCAAGGGAGTTTGTGCAAAGTGTGACTCACTGCCGCTTTCAGGACATGGTATATGTTGGGTATAAAAAGTCGTAATTTCAAACTGCGAATACGTACAAAGAGCCAGAATTTGCCTTCAAAATATGGCTCAGGCCTCGAAATTGGGATGTTTAGGATATTTTGAAAACTGCAGGGAGGTTTGGGACAAATGTGGCCAAATGCCGCTCTCAGTACTTGGCATATGTTTGGGTATGAAAAGTCGTAATTTCAAACTGCTAATAAGTGCAGCGAGCCTGAATTTGACTCCAAAATATGGCTCAGGGCTCGAAATTGGGATGTTGGAATATTTTGAAAACCGCAGGGAGGTTTGGGACAAATGTGCCCAAACGCCGCTTTCAGTACTTTCGCATATGTTGGGTATAAAAAAATCGTAATTTCAAACTGCAAATACGTGCAGAGAGCCAGAATTTGGCTCGAAAATATGTCTCAGGCCTCGAAATTGGAATGTTTGGATTATTTTAAAACTGCATTGGAGTTTGTGCAAAATGTGACTCACTTCCGCTTTCAGTACTTGGCATATGTTGGGTATAAAAAGTCGTAATTTCAAACAGCAAATACGTGCAGAGAGCCAGAATTTGGCTCCAAAATATGGCTCAGGCCTCAAAATTGGGATATTTAGAATATTTTGAAAATGGCAGGGGAGTTTGTGCAAAATGTGACTCAATGCCGCTTTCAGTACTTGGCATATGTTGGGTATAAAAAAGTCGTAATTCCAAACTGCGAATACGTGCAAAGAGCCAGAATTTGGCTCGAAAATATGGCTCAGGCCTCGAAATTGGGATGATTGGGATATTTTGAAAACTGCAGGGAGGTTTGGGACAATGTGACCAAACGCCGTTTCAGTACATGGCATATGTTGGGTATAAAAAGTCGTAATTTCAAACTGCGAATACGTGCAGAGAGCCAGAATTTGGCTCCAAAATTGGCTCGGGCCTCGTAATTGGGATATTTGGGATATTTTGAAAACAGCAGGGGAGTTTGTGCAAAATGTGACTCACTTCCGCTTTCAGTACTTGGCATATGTTGGGTATAAAAAAGTCGTAATTCCAAACTGCGAATACGTGCAGAGAGCCTGAATTTGGCTTCAAAATAATGGCTCAGGTTTCGAATAGGGATGTTTGGGATATTTTGAAAACTGCAGGGAGGTTTGGGAAATATGTGACCAACGCCGCTCTCAGTACTTGGTATATGTTGGGTATAAAAAAGTCGTAATTTCAAACTGCGAATACGTGAAGAGAGCCAAAATTGGCTGCAAAATATGGCTCTGGCCTCGAAATTGGGATATTTGGGATATTTTGAAAACTGCAGGGAAGTTTGTGCAAAATGTGACTCACTGCCACTTTCAGGACATGGTATATGTTGGGTATAAAAAGTCGTAATTTCAAACTGCGAATACGTGCATAGAGCCAGAATTTGCCTCCAAAATATGGCTCAGGCCTCGAAATTTAGATGTTTGGGATATTTTGAAAACTGCAGGGGGGTTTGGGATAAATGTGACCAAACGCCGCTTTCAGTACTTGGCATATGTTGGGTATGAAAAGTCGTAATTTCAAACTGCGAATACGTGCATCGAGCCTGAATTTGGCTCCAAAATATGGCTCAGGCCTCGAAATTGGGATGTTTGGAATATTTTGAAAAGTGCAGAGAGGTTTGGGACAAATGTGACCAAACGCCGCTTTCCGTACTTCGCATATGTTGGGTATAAAAAAAGTCGTAATTTCAAACTGCGAATACGTGCAGAGAGCCAGAATTTGGCTCGAAAATATGGCTCAGGCCTTGAAATTGGGATTGTTGGATTATTTTGAAAACTGCATTGGAGTTTGTGCAAAATGTGACTCAATGCCGCTTTCAGTACTTGGCATATGTTCGGTATAAAAAGTCGTAATTTCAAACAGCAAATACGTGCAGAGAGCCAGAATTTGGCTCCAAAATATGGCTCAGGCCTCGAAATTGGGATGTTGAGGATATTTTGAAAATTGCAGGGGGATTGGGACAAATGTGACCAAATGCTGCTTTCAGTACTTGGCATATGTTGGGTATAAAAAGTCGTAATTTCAAACAGCGAATACGTGCAGAGAGCCAGAATTCGGCTGGAAAATATGGCTCAGGCCTCGAAATTGGGATGTTTGGGATATTTTGAAAACTGCAGGGGACTTTGTGCAAAATGTGATTCACTGCCGCTTTCAGTACTTGGCATATGTTGGGTATAAAAAGTTATATTTTCAAACTACGAATACGTGCAAAGAGCAAGAATTTGGCTCGAAAATATGGCTCAGGCCTCGAAATTGGGATGTTTGGGATATTTTGAAAACTACAGGGAGGTTTGGGACAAATGTGACCAAACGCCGATTTCAGTACATGGCATATGTTGGGTATAAAAATTCGTAATTTCAAACTGCGAATACGTGCAGAGAGCCAGAATTTGTCTCCAAAATATGGTTCCGGCCTCGTAATTGGGATATTTGGGATATTTTGAAAACTGCAGGGGAGTTTGTGCAAAATGTGACCCACTGCCGCTTTCAGTACTTGGCATATGTTGGGTATAAAAATTCGTAATTCCAAACTACGAATACGTGCAGAGAGCCAGAATTTGGCTCCAAAATATGGCTCAGGCCTCGAAATTGGGATATTTGGGATATTTCGAAAACTGCAGGGAAGTTTGTGCAAAATGTCACTCACTGCCGCTCTCAGGACTTGGCATGTGTTGGGTATAAAAAGTCGTAATTTCAAACTGCGAATACGTGCATAGAGCCAGAATTTGCCTCCAAAATATGGCTCAGGCCTCAAAATTGGTATGTTTGGGATATTTTGAAAACTGCAGGGGGGTTTGGGACAAATGTGACCAAACGCCGCTTTCAGTACTTGGCATATGTTGAGTACGAAAAGTCGTAATTTCAAACTGCGAATACGTGCAGCGAGCCTGAATTTGGCTCCAAAATAAAGCTCAGGCCTCGAAATTGGGATGTTTGGAATATTTTGAAAACTGCTGGGAGGTTTGGGACAAATGTGACCAAACGGCGCTTTCCGTACTTCGCATATGTTGGGTATTAAAAACTCGTAATTCCAAACTACGAATACGTGCAGAGAGCCAGAATTTGGCTCCAAATATGGCTCAGGCCTCGAAATTGGGATATTTGGGATATTTCGAAACTGCAGGGGAGTTTGTGCAAAATGTGACTCAATGCCGCTTTCAGTACTTGGCATATATTGGGTATAAAAAGTCGTAATTTCAAACAGCAAATACGTGCAGTAAGCCAGAATTTGGCTACAAAATATGGCTCAGGCCTCGAAATTGGGATGTTTAGGATACTTTGAAAATTGCAGGGGGATTGGGACAAATGTGACCAAATGCTGCTTTCAGTACTTGGCATATGTTGGGTAAAAAAATTCGTAATTTCAAACTGCGAATACGTGCAGAGAGCCAGAATTTGGCTGGAAAATATGGCTCAGTCCTCGAAATTAGGATGATTGGGATATTTTGAAAACTGCAGGGGACTTTGTGCAAAATGTGACTCACTGCCGCTTTCAGTAATTGGCATATGTTGGGTATAAAAAGTCATATTTTCAAACTACGAATACGTGCAAAGAGCCAGAATTTGGCTCGAAAATAAGGCTCAGGCCTCGAAATTGGGATGTTTGGGATATTTTGAAAACTACAGGGAGGTTTGGGACAAATGTGACCAAACGCCGCTTTCAGTACATGGCATATGTTGGGTATAAAAATTCGTAATTTCAAATTGCGAATACGTGCAGAGAGCCAGAATTTGTCTCCAAAATATGTTCAGGCCTCGTAATTGGGATATTTGGGATATTTTGAAAACTGCAGGGGAGTTTGTGCAAAATGTGACTCATTGCCGGTTTCAGTACTTGGCATATGTTGGGTATAAAAAAGTCGTAATTCCAAACTACGAATACGTGCAGAGAGCCAGAATTTGGCTCCAAAATATGGCTCAGGCCTCGTAATTGGGATATTTGGGATATTTCGAAAACTGCAGGGAAGTTTGTGCAAAATGTCACTCACTGCCGCTTTCAGGACTTGGCATGTGTTGGGTATAAAAAGTCGTAATTTTAAACTGCGAATACGTGCATAGAGCCAGAATTTGCCTCCAAAATATGGCTCAGGCCTCGAAATTGGTATGTTTGGAATATTTTAAAAACTGCAGGGGGGTTTGGGACAAATGTGACCAAACGCCGCTTTCAGTACTTGGCATATGTTGTGTATGAAAAGTCGTAATTTCAAACTGCGAATACGTGCAGAGAGCCTGAATTTGGCTCCAAAATAATGGCTCAGTCCTCGAAATTGGATGTTTGGGATATTTTGAAAACTGCAGGGAGGTTTGGGAAATATTTGACCAAACACCGCTTTCAGTACTTGGTATATGTTGGGTATAAAACAGTCGTAATTTCAAACTGCGAATACGTGGCAGAGAGCCAAATTTGGCTGCAAAATATGGCTCAGGCCTCGAAATTGGGATATTTAGGATATTTTGAAAACTGCAGGGGAGTTTGTGCAAAATGTGACTCACTGCCGCTTTCAGGACATGGTATATGTTGGGTATAAAAAAGCCGTAATTTCAAACTGCGAATACGTGCATAGAGCCAGAATTTGCTCCAAAATATGGCTCAGGCCTCAAAATTTAGATGTTTGGGATATTTTGAGAACTGCAGGGGGGTTTGTGACAAATGTGACCAAACGCCGCTTTCAGTACTTGGTATATGTTGGTCATGAAAAGTCGTATTTTCAAACTGCGAATATGTGCAGCGAACCTGAATTTGGCTCCAAAATATGGCTCAGGCCTCGAAATTGGGATGTTTGGAATATTTTGAAAACTGCAGGAGGTTTGGGACAAATGAGACCAAACGCCGCTTTCAGTACTTCTCATATGTTGGGTATAAAAAGTCGTAATTTCAAACAGCGAATACATGCAGAGAGCCAGAATTTGGCTCCAAAATATGCCTCAGGCCTCGAAATTTGGATGTTTGGGATATTTGGAAATTGCAGGGGGGATTGGGACAAATGTGACCAATGCCGCTTTCAGTACTTGCCATATGTTGGGTATAAAAAGTCATATTTTCAAACTACGAATACGTGCAAAGAGCCAGAATTTGGCTCGAAAATATGGCTCAGGCCTCGAAATTGGGATGATTGGGATATTTTGAAAACTGCAGGGAGGTTTGGACAAATGTGACCAAACGCCGTTTCAGTACATTTCATATGTTGGGTATAAAAAGTCGTAATTTCAAACTGCGAATACGTGCAGAGAGCCAGAATTCGGTCCAAAATATGGCTCGGGCCTCGTAATTGGGATATTTGGGATATTTTGAAAACAGCAGGGAAATTTGTGCAAAATGTGACTCACTTCCGCTTTCAGTACTTGGCATATGTTGGGTATAAAAAAGTCGTAATTCCAAACTGCGAATACGTGCAGAGAGCCAGAATTTTGCTCCAAACTATGGCTCAGGCCTCGAAATTGGGATATTTGGGATATTTCGAAAACTGCAGGGGAGTTTGAGCAAAATGTCACTCACTGCCGCTCTCAGGACTTGGCATGTGTTGGGTATAAAAAGTCGTAATTTCAAACTGCGAATACGTGCATAGAGCCAGAATTTGCCTCCAAAATATGGCTCAGGCCTCAAAATTGGTATGTTTGGGATATTTTGAAAACTGCAGGGGGGTTTGGGACAAATGTGACCAAACGCCGCTTTCAGTACTTGGCATATGTTGAGTACGAAAAGTCGTAATTTCAAACTGCGAATACGTGCAGCGAGCCTGAATTTGGCTCCAAAATAAAGCTCAGGCCTCGAAATTGGGATGTTTGGAATATTTTGAAAACTGCAGGGAGGTTTGGGACAAATGTGACCAAACGGCGCTTTCCGTACTTCGCATATGTTGGGTATTAAAAAGTCGTAATTCCAAACTACGAATACGTGCAGAGAGCCAGAATTTGGCTCCAAAATATGGCTCAGGCCTCGAAATTGGGATATTTGGGATATTTCGAAAACTGCAGGGGAGTTGTGCAAAATGTGACTCAATGCCGCTTTCAGTACTTGGCATATATTGGGTATAAAAAGTCGTAATTTCAAACAGCAAATACGTGCAGTAAGCCAGAATTTGGCTACAAAATATGGCTCAGGCCTCGAAATTGGGATGTTTAGGATACTTTGAAAATTGCAGGGGGATTGGGACAAATGTGACCAAATGCTGCTTTCAGTACTTGGCATATGTTGGGTAAAAAAATTCGTAATTTCAAACTGCGAATACGTGCAGAGAGCCAGAATTTGGCTGGAAAATATGGCTCAGTCCTCGAAATTAGGATGATTGGGATATTTTGAAAACTGCAGGGGACTTTGTGCAAAATGTGACTCACTGCCGCTTTCAGTAATTGGCATATGTTGGGTATAAAAAGTCATATTTTCAAACTACGAATACGTGCAAAGAGCCAGAATTTGGCTCGAAAATAAGGCTCAGGCCTCGAAATTGGGATGTTTGGGATATTTTGAAAACTACAGGGAGGTTGGGACAAATGTGACCAAACGCCGCTTTCAGTACATGGCATATGTTGGGTATAAAAATTCGTAATTTCAAATTGCGAATACGTGCAGAGAGCCAGAATTTGTCTCCAAAATATGGTTCAGGCCTCGTAATTGGGATATTTGGGATATTTTGAAAACTGCAGGGGAGTTTGTGCAAAATGTGACTCACTTCCGCTTTCAGTACTTGGCATATGTTGGGTATAAAAAAGTCGTAATTCCAAACTGCGAATACGTGCAGAGAGCCAGAATTTTGCTCCAAACTATGGCTCAGGCCTCGAAATTGGGATATTTGGGATATTTCGAAAACTGCAGGGGAGTTTGAGCAAAATGTCACTCACTGCCGCTCTCAGGACTTGGCATGTGTTGGGTATAAAAAGTCGTAATTTCAAACTGCGAATACGTGCATAGAGCCAGAATTTGCCTCCAAAATATGGCTCAGGCCTCAAAATTGGTATGTTTGGGATATTTTGAAAACTGCAGGGGGGTTTGGGACAAATGTGACCAAACGCCGCTTTCAGTACTTGGCATATGTTGAGTACGAAAAGTCGTAATTTCAAACTGCGAATACGTGCAGCGAGCCTGAATTTGGCTCCAAAATAAAGCTCAGGCCTCGAAATTGGGATGTTTGGAATATTTTGAAAACTGCAGGGAGGTTTGGGACAAATGTGACCAAACGGCGCTTTCCGTACTTCGCATATGTTGGGTATTAAAAAGTCGTAATTCCAAACTACGAATACGTGCAGAGAGCCAGAATTTGGCTCCAAAATATGGCTCAGGCCTCGAAATTGGGATATTTGGGATATTTCGAAAACTGCAGGGGAGTTTGTGCAAAATGTGACTCAATGCCGCTTTCAGTACTTGGCATATATTGGGTATAAAAAGTCGTAATTTCAAACAGCAAATACGTGCAGTAAGCCAGAATTTGGCTACAAAATATGGCTCAGGCCTCGAAATTGGGATGTTTAGGATACTTTGAAAATTGCAGGGGGATTGGGACAAATGTGACCAAATGCTGCTTTCAGTACTTGGCATATGTTGGGTAAAAAAATTCGTAATTTCAAACTGCGAATACGTGCAGAGAGCCAGAATTTGGCTGGAAAATATGGCTCAGTCCTCGAAATTAGGATGATTGGGATATTTTGAAAACTGCAGGGGACTTTGTGCAAAATGTGACTCACTGCCGCTTTCAGTAATTGGCATATGTTGGGTATAAAAAGTCATATTTTCAAACTACGAATACGTGCAAAGAGCCAGAATTTGGCTCGAAAATAAGGCTCAGGCCTCGAAATTGGGATGTTTGGGATATTTTGAAAACTACAGGGAGGTTTGGGACAAATGTGACCAAACGCCGCTTTCAGTACATGGCATATGTTGGGTATAAAAATTCGTAATTTCAAATTGCGAATACGTGCAGAGAGCCAGAATTTGTCTCCAAAATATGGTTCAGGCCTCGTAATTGGGATATTTGGGATATTTTGAAAACTGCAGGGGAGTTTGTGCAAAATGTGACTCATTGCCGGTTTCAGTACTTGGCATATGTTGGGTATAAAAAAGTCGTAATTCCAAACTACGAATACGTGCAGAGAGCCAGAATTTGGCTCCAAAATATGGCTCAGGCCTCGTAATTGGGATATTTGGGATATTTCGAAAACTGCAGGGAAGTTTGTGCAAAATGTCACTCACTGCCGCTTTCAGGACTTGGCATGTGTTGGGTATAAAAAGTCGTAATTTTAAACTGCGAATACGTGCATAGAGCCAGAATTTGCCTCCAAAATATGGCTCAGGCCTCGAAATTGGTATGTTTGGAATATTTTAAAAACTGCAGGGGGGTTTGGGACAAATGTGACCAACGCCGCTTTCAGTACTTGGTATATGTTGGGTATAAAAAAAGTCGTAATTTCAAACTGCGAATACGTGAAGAGAGCCTGAATTTGGCTTCAAAATAATGGCTCAGGTTTCGAGATAGGGATGTTTGGGATATTTTGAAAACTGCAGGGAGGTTTGGGAAATATGTGACCAAACGCCGCTCTCAGTACTTGGTATATGTTGGGTATAAAAAAGTCGTAATTTCAAACTGCGAATACGTGCAGAGAGCCAAAATTTGGCTGCAAAATATGGCTCTGGCCTCGAAATTGGGATATTTGGGATATTTTGAAAACTGCAGGGGAGTTTGTGCAAAATGTGACTCACTGCCGCTTTCAGGACATGATATATGTTGGGTATAAAAAGTCGTAATTTCAAACTGCGAATACGTGCATAGAGCCAGAATTTGCCTCCAAAATATGGCTCAGGCCTCGAAATTGGGATGTTTGGAATATTTTGAAAACTGCAGAGAGGTTTGGGACAAATGTGACCAAACGCCGCTTTCCGTACTTCGCATATGTTAGGTATAAAAAAGTCGTAATTTCAAACTGCGAATACGTGCAGCGAGCCTGAATTTGTCCCCAAAATAAAGCTCAGGCCTCGAAATTGGGATGTTTGGAATATTTTGAAAACTGCAGGGAGGTTTGGGACAAATGTGACCAAACGGCGCTTTCCGTGCTTCGCATATGTTGGGTATTAAAAAGTCGTAATTCCAAACTACGAATACGTGCAGAGAGCCAGAATTTGGCTCCAAAATATGGCTCAGGCCTCGAAATTGGGATATTTGGGATATTTCGAAAACTGCAGGGGAGTTTGTGCAAAATGTGACTCAATGCCGCTTTCAGTACTTGGCATATGTTGGGTATAAATATCGTAATTTCAAACAGCAAATACGTGCAGTAAGCCAGAATTTGGCTACAAAATATGGCTCAGGCCTCGAAATTGGGATGTTTAGGATACTTTGAAAATTGCAGGGGGGATTGGGACAAATGTGACCAAATGCTGCTTTCAGTACTTGGCATATGTTGGGTAAAAAAATTCGTAATTTCAAACTGCGAATACGTGCAGAGAGCCAGAATTTGGCTGGAAAATATGGCTCAGTCCTCGAAATTAGGATGTTTGGGATATTTTGAAAACTGCAGGGGACTTTGTTCAAAATGTGACTCACTGCCGCTTTCAGTACTTGGCATATGTTGGGTATAAAAAGTCATATTTTCAAACTACGAATACGTGCAAAGAGCCAGAATTTGGCTCGAAAATATGGCTCAGGCCTCGAAATTGGGATGTTTGGGATATTTTGAAAACTACAGGGAGGTTTGGGACAAATGTGACCAAACGCCGCTTTCAGTACATGGCATATGTTGGGTATAAAAATTCGTAATTTCAAATTGCGAATACGTGCAGAGAGCCAGAATTTGTCTCCAAAATATGGTTCAGGCCTCGAAATTGGGATATTTGGGATATTTTGAAAACTGCAGGGGAGTTTGTGCAAAATGTGACTCACTGCCGGTTTCAGTACTTAGCATATGTTGGGTATAAAAAAGTCGTAATTCCAAACTACGAATACGTGCAGAGAGCCAGAATTTGGCTCCAAAATATGGCTCAGGCCTCGTAATTGGGATATTTGGGATATTTCGAAAACTGCAGGGAAGTTTGTGCAAAATGTCATTCACTGCCGCTATCAGGACTTGGCATGTGTTGGGTATAAAAAGTCGTAGTTTTAAACTGCGAATACGTGCATAGAGCCAGAATTTTCCTCCAAAATATGGCTCAGGCCTCGAAATTGGTATGTTTGTAATATTTTAAAAACTGCAGGGGGGTTTGGGACAAATGTGACCAAACGCCGCTTTCAGTACTTGGCATATGTTGTGTATGAAAAGTCGTAATTTCAAACTGCGAATACGTGCAGAGAGCCTGAATTTGGCTCCAAAATAATGGCTCAGGCCTCGAAATTGGGATGTTTGGGATATTTTGAAAACTGCAGGGAGGTTTGGGAAATATTTGACCAAACACCGCTTTCAGTACTTGGTATATGTTGGGTATAAAACAGTCGTAATTTCAAACTGCGAATACGTGCAGAGAGCCAAAATTTGGCTGCAAAATATGGCTCAGGCCTCGAAATTGGGATATTTAGGATATTTTGAAAACTGCAGGGGAGTTTGTGCAAAATGTGACTCACTGCCGCTTTCAGGACATGGTATATGTTGGGTATAAAAAGCCGTAATTTCAAACTGCGAATACGTGCATAGAGCCAGAATTTGCCTCCAAAATATGGCTCAGGCCTCAAAATTTAGATGTTTGGGATATTTTGAAAACTGCAGGGAGGTTTGGGATAAATGTGACCAAACGCCGCTTTCAGTACTTGGCATATGTTGGGTATCAAAAGTCGTAATTTCAAACTGCGAATACGTGCAGCGAGCCTGAATTTGGCTCCAAAATATGGCTCAGGCCTCGAAATTGGGATGTTTGGAATATTTTGAAAATTGCAGAGAGGTTTGGGACAAATGTGACCAAACGCCGCTTTCCGTACTTCGCATATGTTAGGTATAAAAAAGTCGTAATTTCAAACTGCGAATACGTGCAGAGAGCCAGAATTTGGCTGGAAAATATGGCTCAGGCCTTGAAATTGGGATTGTTGGATTATTTTGAAAACTGCATTGGAGTTTGTGCAAAATGTGACCAAATGCTGCTTTCAGTACTTGGCATATGTTGGGTATAAAAAGTCGTAATTTCAAACAGCGAATACGTGCAGAGAGCCAGAATTCGGCTGGAAAATATGGCTCAGGCCTCGAAATTGGGATGTTTGGGATATTTTGAAAACTGCAGGGGACTTTGTGCAAAATGTGATTCACTGCCGCTTTCAGTACTTGGTATATGTTGGGTATAAAAAGTTATATTTTCAAACTACGAATACGTGCAAAGAGCAAGAATTTGGCTCGAAAATATGGCTCAGGCCTCGAAATTGGGATGTTTGGGATATTTTGAAAACTACAGGGAGGTTTGGGACAAATGTGACCAAACGCCGATTTCAGTACATGGCATATGTTGGGTATAAAAATTCGTAATTTCAAACTGCGAATACGTGCAGAGAGCCAGAATTTGTCTCCAAAATATGGTTCCGGCCTCGTAATTGGGATATTTGGGATATTTTGAAAACTGCAGGGGAGTTTGTGCAAAATGTGACCCACTGCCGCTTTCAGTACTTGGCATATGTTGGGTATAAAAAAGTCGTAATTCCAAACTACGAATACGTGCAGAGAGCCAGAATTTGGCTCCAAAATATGGCTCAGGCCTCGAAATTGGGATATTTGGGATATTTCGAAAACTGCAGGGAAGTTTGTGCAAAATGTCACTCACTGCCGCTCTCAGGACTTGGCATGTGTTGGGTATAAAAAGTCGTAATTTCAAACTGCGAATACGTGCATAGAGCCAGAATTTGCCTCCAAAATATGGCTCAGGCCTCAAAATTGGTATGTTTGGGATATTTTGAAAACTGCAGGGGGGTTTGGGACAAATGTGACCAAACGCCGCTTTCAGTACTTGGCATAAGTTGGGTATGAAAAGTCGTAATTTCAAACTGCGAATACGTGCAGAGAGTCAGAATTTCGCTCGAAAATATGGCTCAGGCCTTGAAATTGGGATTGTTGGATTATTTTGAAAACTGCATTGGAGTTTGTGCAAAATGTGACTCAATGCCGCTTTCAGTACTTGGCATATGTTCGGTATAAAAAGTCGTAATTTCAAACAGCAAATACGTGCAGAGAGCCAGAATTTGGCTCCAAAATATGGCTCAGGCCTCGAAATTGGGATGTTGAGGATATTTTGAAAATTGCAGGGGGGATTGGGACAAATGTGACCAAATGCTGCTTTCAGTACTTGGCATATGTTGGGTATAAAAAGTCGTAATTTCAAACAGCGAATACGTGCAGAGAGCCAGAATTCGGCTGGAAAATATGGCTCAGGCCTCGAAATTGGGATGTTTGGGATATTTTGAAAACTGCAGGGGACTTTGTGCAAAATGTGATTCACTGCCGCTTTCAGTACTTGGCATATGTTGGGTATAAAAAGTTATATTTTCAAACTACGAATACGTGCAAAGAGCAAGAATTTGGCTCGAAAATATGGCTCAGGCCTCGAAATTGGGATGTTTGGAATATTTTGAAAACTGCAGGGAGGTTTGGGACAAATGTGACCAAACGGCGCTTTCCGTACTTCGCATATGTTGGGTATTAAAAAGTCGTAATTCCAAACTACGAATACGTGCAGAGAGCCAGAATTTGGCTCCAAAATATGGCTCAGGCCTCGAAATTGGGATATTTGGGATATTTCGAAAACTGCAGGGGAGTTTGTGCAAAATGTGACTCAATGCCGCTTTCAGTACTTGGCATATGTTGGGTATAAAAAGTCGTAATTTCAAACAGCAAATACGTGCAGTAAGCCAGAATTTGGCTACAAAATATGGCTCAGGCCTCGAAATTGGGATGTTTAGGATACTTTGAAAATTGCAGGGGGGATTGGGACAAATGTGACCAAATGCTGCTTTCAGTACTTGGCATATGTTGGGTAAAAAAAATCGTAATTTCAAACTGCGAATACGTGCAGAGAGCCAGAATTTGGCTGGAAAATATGGCTCAGTCCTCGAAATTAGGATGTTTGGGATATTTTGAAAACTGCAGGGGACTTTGTGCAAAATGTGACTCACTGCCGCTTTCAGTAATTGGCATATGTTGGGTATAAAAAGTCATATTTTCAAACTACGAATACGTGCAAAGAGCCAGAATTTGGCTCGAAAATATGGCTCAGGCCTCGAAATTGGGATGTTTGGGATATTTTGAAAACTACAGGGAGGTTTGGGACAAATGTGACCAAACGCCGCTTTCAGTACATGGCATATGTTGGGTATAAAAAGTCGTAATTTCAAACAGCGAATACGTGCAGAGAGCCTGAATTTGGCTCCAAAATATGGCTCATTCCTCGAAATTGGGATGTTTGGGATATTTTGAAAATTGCAGGGAGGATTGGGACAAATGTGACCAAACGCCTCTTTCAGTACTGGCATATGTTGGGTATAAAAAAGTCGTTATTTCAAACTGCGAATACGTGCAGAGAGCCAAAATTTGGCTCCAAAATATGGCTCAGGCCTCGAAATTGGGATGTTTGGGATATTTTGAAAACTGCAGGGGAGTTTGTGCAAAATGTGAAACACTGCCGCTTTCAGTACTTGGCATATGTTGGGTATAAAAAGTCGTAATATCAAACTGCGAATACGTACAGAGAGCAAGAATTTGGCTCCAAAATATGGCTCTGGCCTCGAAATTGGGATGTTTGGGATATTTTGAAAACTGCAGGGAGGTTTGGGACACATGTGAATAAACGCCGTTTTCAGTATTTGGCATATGTTTCGTATAAAAAATCATAATTTCAAACTGCGAATACGTGCTGAGAGCCAGAATTTCGCTCCAAAATATGGCTCAGGCCTCGAAATTGGGATGTTTGGGATATTTTGAAAACTGCAGGGGAGTTTGTGCAAAATGTGAAACACTGCCGCTTTCAGCACTTGGCATATGTTGGGTATAAAAAGTCGTAATATCAAACTGCGAATACGTACAGAGAGCAAGAATTTGGCTCCAAAATATGGCTCAGGTCTCATAATTGGGATGTTTGGAATATTTTGAAAACTGCAGGGAGGTTTGGGACAAATGTGAACAAACGCCGCTTTCAGTACTTCGCATATGTTGGGTATAAAAAAGTCGTAATTTCAAACTGCCAATACATGCAGAGAGCCAGAATTTGCCTCCAAAATATGGCTCAGGCCTCGAAATTGGGATGTTTGGGATATTTTGAAAACTGCAGGGGGGTTTGGGACAAATGTGAACAAACGCCGCTTTCAGTACTTCGCATATGTTGGGTATAAAAAATTCGTAATTTCAAACTGCGAATAGGCGCAGAGAGCCAGAATTTGGCTCGAAAATATGGCTCAGGCTTCGAAATTGGGATGTTTGGATTATTTTGAAAACTGTATTGGAGTTTGTGCAAAATGTGACTCACTGCCGCTTTCAGTACTTGGCATATGTTGGGTATAAAAAGTCGTATTTTCAAACTACGAATACGTGCAAAGAGCCAGAATTTGGCTCGAAAATATGGCTCAGGCCTCGAAATTGGGATGTTTGGATTATTTTGAAAACTGCATTGGAGTTTGTGCAAAATGTGACTCACTGCCGCTTTCAGTACTTGGCATATGTTGGGTATAAAAAGTCGTAATTTCAACCTGCGAATACGTGCAGAGAGCCAGAATTTGGCTCCAAAATATGGCAAGGCCTCGAAATTGGGATATTTGGGGATATTTTGAAAACTGCAGGGGACTTTGTGCAAAATGTGACTCACTGCCGCTTTCAGTACTTGGCATATGTTGGGTATAAAAAGTCGTATTTTCAAACTACGAATACGTGCAAAGAGCCAGAATTTGGCTCGAAAATATGGCTCAGGCCTCGAAATTGGGATGTTTGGATTATTTTGAAAACTGCATTGGAGTGTGTGCAAAATGTGACTCACTGCCGCTTTCAGTACTTGGCATATGTTGGGTATAAAAAGTCGTAATTTCAAAGAGCAAATACGTGCAGAGAGCCAGAATTTGGCTCAAAAATATGGCTCAGGCCTCAAAATTGGGATATTTAGGATATTTTGAAAACTGCAGGGGAGTTTGTGAAAAATGTGACTCACTGCCGCTTTTAGGACTTGGTATATGTTGGGTATAAAAAAGTCGTAATTTCAAACTGTGAATACGTGCAGAGAGCCAAAATTTGGCTGCAAAATATGGCTCTGGCCTCGAAATTGGGATATTTGGGATATTTTGAAAACTGCAAGGGAGTTTGTTCAAAATGTGACTCACTGCCGCTTTCAGGACATGGTATATGTTGGGTATAAAAAGTCGTAATTTCAAACTGCGAATACGTGCATAGAGCCAGAATTTGCCTCCAAAATATGGCTCAGGCCTCGAAATTTAGATATTTGGGATATTTTGAAAACTGCAGGGGGGTTTGGGACAAATGTGACCAAACGCCGCTTTCAGTACTTGGCATATGTTGGGTATGAAAAGTCGTAATTTCAAACACCAAATACGTGCAGCGAGCCTGAATTTGGCTCCAAAATATGGCTCAGGCCTCGAAATTGGGATGTTTGGAATATTTTGAAAACTGCAGGGAGGTTTGGGACAAATGTGACCAAACGCCGCTTTCCGTACTTAGCATATGTTGGGTATAAAAAAGTCGTAATTTCAAACTGCGAATACGTGCAGAGAGCCAAAATTTGGCTGCAAAATATGGCTCTGGCCTCGAAAATGGGATATTTGGGATATTTTGAAAACTGCAAGGGAGTTTGTGCAAAGTGTGACTCACTGCCGCTTTCAGGACATGGTATATGTTGGGTATAAAAAGTCGTAATTTCAAACTGCGAATACGTACAAAGAGCCAGAATTTGCCTTCAAAATATGGCTCAGGCCTCGAAATTGGGATGTTTAGGATATTTTGAAAACTGCAGGGGGGTTTGGGACAAATGTGGCCAAATGCCGCTCTCAGTACTTGGCATATGTTGGGTATGAAAAGTCGTAATTTCAAACTGCTAATAAGTGCAGCGAGCCTGAATTTGACTCCAAAATATGGCTCAGGGCTCGAAATTGGGATGTTTGGAATATTTTGAAAACCGCAGGGAGGTTTGGGACAAATGTGCCCAAACGGCGCTTTCAGTACTTCGCATATGTTGGGTATAAAAAAATCGTAATTTCAAACTGCAAATACGTGCAGAGAGCCAGAATTTGGCTCGAAAATATGTCTCAGGCCTCGAAATTGGAATGTTGGGATTATTTTTAAAACTGCATTGGAGTTTGTGCAAAATGTGACTCACTTCCGCTTTCAGTACTTGGCATATGTTGGGTATAAAAAGTCGTAATTTCAAACAGCAAATACGTGCAGAGAGCCAGAATTTGGCTCCAAAATATGGCTCAGGCCTCAAAATTGGGATATTTAGGATATTTTGAAAATGGCAGGGGAGTTTGTGCAAAATGTGACTCAATGCCGCTTTCAGTACTTGGCATATGTTGGGCATAAAAAGTCGTAATTTCAAACAGCGAATACATGCAGAGAGCCAGAATTTGGCTCCAAAATATGCCTCAGGCCTCGAAATTGGGATGTTTGGGATATTTTGAAAATTGCAGGGGGGATTGGGACAAATGTGACCAAATGCCGCTTTCAGTACTTGCCATATGTTGGGTATAAAAAGTCATATTTTCAAAATACGAATACGTGCAAAGAGCCAGAATTTGGCTCGAAAATATGGCTCAGGCCTCGAAATTGGGATGATTGGGATATTTTGAAAACTGCAGGGAGGTTTGGGACAAATGTGACCAAACGCCGTTTCAGTACATGGCATATGTTGGGTATAAAAAGTCGTAATTTCAAACTGCGAATACGTGCAGAGAGCCAGAATTTGGCTTCAAAATAATGGCTCAGGTTTCGAAATAGGGATGTTTGGGATATTTTGAAAACAGCATGGGAGTTTGTGCAAAATGTGACTCACTTCCGCTTTCAGTACTTGGCATATGTTGGGTATAAAAAAGTCGTAATTCCAAACTGCGAATACGTGCAGAGAGCCTGAATTTGGCTTCAAAATAATGGCTCAGGTTTCGAAATAGGGATGTTTGGGATATTTTGAAAACTGCAGGGAGGTTTGGGAAATATGTGACCAAACGCCGCTCTCAGTACTTGGTATATGTTGGGTATAAAAAAGTCGTAATTTCAAACTGCGAATACGTGAAGAGAGCCAAAATTTGGCTGCAAAATATGGCTCTGGCCTCGAAATTGGGATATTTGGGATATTTTGAAAACTGCAGGGAAGTTTGTGCAAAATGTGACTCAATGCCGCTTTCAGTACTTGGCATATGTTCGGTATAAAAAGTCGTAATTTCAAACTGCGAATACGTGCATAGAGCCAGAATTTGCCTCCAAAATATGGCTCAGGCCTCGAAATTTAGATGTTTGGGATATTTTGAAAACTGCAGGGGGGTTTGGGATAAATGTGACCAAACGCCGCTTTCAGTACTTGGCATATGTTGGGTATGAAAAGTCGTAATTTCAAACTGCGAATACGTGCAGCGAGCCTGAATTTGGCTCCAAAATATGGCTCAGGACTCGAAATTGGGATATTTGGGATATTTCGAAAACGGCAGAGGAGTTTGTGCAAAATGTGACTCAATGCCGCTTTCAGTACTTGGCATATGTTGGGTATAAAAAGTCGTAATTTCAAACAGCAAATACGTGCAGTAAGCCAGAATTTGGCTACAAAATATGGCTCAGGCCTCGAAATTGGGATGTTTAGGATACTTTGAAAATTGCAGGGGGGATTGGGACAAATGTG
Organism: Procambarus clarkii; assembly: GCF_040958095.1. NCBI lineage: Eukaryota > Metazoa > Arthropoda > Malacostraca > Decapoda > Cambaridae > Procambarus > Procambarus clarkii. The sequence continues at coordinate 1,464,814 of NW_027189165.1, forward strand.
ACCAAATGCTGCTTTCAGTACTTGGCATATGTTGGGTAAAAAAATTCGTAATTTCAAACTGCGAATACGTGCAGAGAGCCAGAATTTGGCTGGAAAATATGGCTCAGTCCTCGAAATTAGGATGTTTGGGATATTTTGAAAACTGCAGGGGACTTTGTGCAAAATGTGACTCACTGCCGCTTTCAGTAATTGGCATATGTTGGGTATAAAAAGTCATATTTTCAAACTACGAATACGTGCAAAGAGCCAGAATTTGGCTCGAAAATATGGCTCAGGCCTCGAAATTGGGATGTTTGGGATATTTTGAAAACTACAGGGAGGTTTGGGACAAATGTGACCAAACGCCGCTTTCAGTACATGCCATATGTTGGGTATAAAAAGTCGTAATTTCAAACAGCGAATACGTGCAGAGAGCCAGAATTTGGCTCCAAAATATGGCTCAGGCCTCGAAATTGGGATGTTTGGGATATTTTGAAAATTGCAGGGAGGATTGGGACAAATGTGACCAAACGCCGCTTTCAGTACTGGCATATGTTGGGTATAAAAAAGTCGTTATTTCAAACTGCGAATACGTGCAGAGAGCCAAAATTTGGCTCCAAAATATGGCTCAGGCCTCGAAATTGGGATGTTTGGGATATTTTGAAAACTGCAGGGGAGTTTGTGCAAAATGTGAAACACTGCCGCTTTCAGTACTTGGCATATGTTGGGTATAAAAAGTCGTAATATCAAACTGCGAATACGTACAGAGAGCAAGAATTTGGCTCCAAAATATGGCTGTGGCCTCGAAATTGGGATGTTTGGGATATTTTGAAAACTGCAGGGAGGTTTGGGACACATGTGAATAAACGCCGTTTTCAGTATTTGGCATATGTTTCGTATAAAAAATCATAATTTCAAACTGCGAATACGTGCTGAGAGCCAGAATTTCGCTCCAAAATATGGCTCAGGCCTCGAAATTGGGATGTTTGGGATATTTTGAAAACTGCAGGGGAGTTTGTGCAAAATGTGAAACACTGCCGCTTTCAGCACTTGGCATATGTTGGGTATAAAAAGTCGTAATATCAAACTGCGAATACGTACAGAGAGCAAGAATTTGGCTCCAAAATATGGCTCAGGTCTCATAATTGGGATGTTTGGAATATTTTGAAAACTGCAGGGAGGTTTGGGACAAATGTGAACAAACGCCGCTTTCAGTACTTCGCATATGTTGGGTATAAAAAAGTCGTAATTTCAAACTGCCAATACATGCAGAGAGCCAGAATTTGCCTCCAAAATATGGCTCAGGCCTCAAAATTGGGATGTTTGGGATATTTTGAAAACTGCAGGGGGGTTTGGGACAAATGTGAACAAACGCCGCTTTCAGTACTTCGCATATGTTGGGTATAAAAAATTCGTAATTTCAAACTGCGAATAGGCGCAGAGAGCCAGAATTTGGCTCGAAAATATGGCTCAGGCTTCGAAATTGGGATGTTTGGATTATTTTGAAAACTGTATTGGAGTTTGTGCAAAATGTGACTCACTGCCGCTTTCAGTACTTGGCATATGTTGGGTATAAAAAGTCGTATTTTCAAACTACGAATACGTGCAAAGAGCCAGAATTTGGCTCGAAAATATGGCTCAGGCCTCGAAATTGGGATGTTTGGATTATTTTGAAAACTGCATTGGAGTTTGTGCAAAATGTGACTCACTGCCGCTTTCAGTACTTGGCATATGTTGGGTATAAAAAGTCGTAATTTCAACCTGCGAATACGTGCAGAGAGCCAGAATTTGGCTCCAAAATATGGCAAGGCCTCGAAATTGGGATATTTGGGGATATTTTGAAAACTGCAGGGGACTTTGTGCAAAATGTGACTCACTGCCGCTTTCAGTACTTGGCATATGTTGGGTATAAAAAGTCGTATTTTCAAACTACGAATACGTGCAAAGAGCCAGAATTTGGCTCGAAAATATGGCTCAGGCCTCGAAATTGGGATGTTTGGATTATTTTGAAAACTGCATTGGAGTGTGTGCAAAATGTGACTCACTGCCGCTTTCAGTACTTGGCATATGTTGGGTATAAAAAGTCGTAATTTCAAAGAGCAAATACGTGCAGAGAGCCAGAATTTGGCTCAAAAATATGGCTCAGGCCTCAAAATTGGGATATTTAGGATATTTTGAAAACTGCAGGGGAGTTTGTGAAAAATGTGACTCACTGCCGCTTTTAGGACTTGGTATATGTTGGGTATAAAAAAGTCGTAATTTCAAACTGTGAATACGTGCAGAGAGCCAAAATTTGGCTGCAAAATATGGCTCTGGCCTCGAAATTGGGATATTTGGGATATTTTGAAAACTGCAAGGGAGTTTGTTCAAAATGTGACTCACTGCCGCTTTCAGGACATGGTATATGTTGGGTATAAAAAGTCGTAATTTCAAACTGCGAATACGTGCATAGAGCCAGAATTTGCCTCCAAAATATGGCTCAGGCCTCGAAATTTAGATATTTGGGATATTTTGAAAACTGCAGGGGGGTTTGGGACAAATGTGACCAAACGCCGCTTTCAGTACTTGGCATATGTTGGGTATGAAAAGTCGTAATTTCAAACACCAAATACGTGCAGCGAGCCTGAATTTGGCTCCAAAATATGGCTCAGGCCTCGAAATTGGGATGTTTGGAATATTTTGAAAACTGCAGGGAGGTTTGGGACAAATGTGACCAAACGCCGCTTTCCGTACTTAGCATATGTTGGGTATAAAAAAGTCGTAATTTCAAACTGCGAATACGTGCAGAGAGCCAAAATTTGGCTGCAAAATATGGCTCTGGCCTCGAAAATGGGATATTTGGGATATTTTGAAAACTGCAAGGGAGTTTGTGCAAAGTGTGACTCACTGCCGCTTTCAGGACATGGTATATGTTGGGTATAAAAAGTCGTAATTTCAAACTGCGAATACGTACAAAGAGCCAGAATTTGCCTTCAAAATATGGCTCAGGCCTCGAAATTGGGATGTTTAGGATATTTTGAAAACTGCAGGGGGGTTTGGGACAAATGTGGCCAAATGCCGCTCTCAGTACTTGGCATATGTTGGGTATGAAAAGTCGTAATTTCAAACTGCTAATAAGTGCAGCGAGCCTGAATTTGACTCCAAAATATGGCTCAGGGCTCGAAATTGGGATGTTTGGAATATTTTGAAAACCGCAGGGAGGTTTGGGACAAATGTGCCCAAACGCCGCTTTCAGTACTTCGCATATGTTGGGTATAAAAAAATCGTAATTTCAAACTGCAAATACGTGCAGAGAGCCAGAATTTGGCTCGAAAATATGTCTCAGGCCTCGAAATTGGAATGTTTGGATTATTTTTAAAACTGCATTGGAGTTTGTGCAAAATGTGACTCACTTCCGCTTTCAGTACTTGGCATATGTTGGGTATAAAAAGCCGTAATTTCAAACAGCAAATACGTGCAGAGAGCCAGAATTTGGCTCCAAAATATGGCTCAGGCCTCAAAATTGGGATATTTAGGATATTTTGAAAATGGCAGGGGAGTTTGTGCAAAATGTGACTCAATGCCGCTTTCAGTACTTGGCATATGTTGGGCATAAATAGTCGTAATTTCAAACAGCGAATGCATGCAGAGAGCCAGAATTTGGCTCCAAAATATGCCTCAGGCCTCGAAATTGGTATGTTTGGGATATTTTGAAAATTGCAGGGGGGATTGGGACAAATGTGACCAAATGCCGCTTTCAGTACTTGCCATATGTTGGGTATAAAAAGTCATATTTTCAAAATACGAATACGTGCAAAGAGCCAGAATTTGGCTCGAAAATATGGCTCAGGCCTCGAAATTGGGATGATTGGGATATTTTGAAAACTGCAGGGAGGTTTGGGACAAATGTGACCAAACGCCGTTTCAGTACATGGCATATGTTGGGTATAAAAAGTCGTAATTTCAAACTGCGAATACGTGCAGAGAGCCAGAATTTGGCTCCAAAATATGGCTCGGGCCTCGTAATAGGGATATTTGGGATATTTTGAAAACAGCAGGGGAGTTTGTGCAAAATGTGACTCACTTCCGCATTCAGTACTTGGCATATGTTGGGTATAAAAAAGTCGTAATTCCAAACTGCGAATACGTGCAGAGAGCCTGAATTTGGCTTCAAAATAATGGCTCAGGTTTCGAAATAGGGATGTTTGGGATATTTTGAAAACTGCAGGGAGGTTTGGGAAATATGTGACCAAACGCCGCTCTCAGTACTTGGTATATGTTGGGTATAAAAAAGTCGTAATTTCAAACTGCGAATACGTGAAGAGAGCCAAAATTTGGCTGCAAAATATGGCTCTGGCCTCGAAATTGGGATATTTGGGATATTTTGAAAACTGCAGGGAAGTTTGTGCAAAATGTGACTCAATGCTGCTTTCAGTACTTGGCATATGTTCGGTATAAAAAGTCGTAATTTCAAACTGCGAATACGTGCATAGAGCCAGAATTTGCCTCCAAAATATGGCTCAGGCCTCGAAATTTAGATGTTTGGGATATTTTGAAAACTGCAGGGGGGTTTGGGATAAATGTGACCAAACGCCGCTTTCAGTACTTGGCATATGTTGGGTATGAAAAGTCGTAATTTCAAACTGCGAATACGTGCAGCGAGCCTGAATTTGGCTCCAAAATATGGCTCAGGCCTCGAAATTTGGATGTTTGGAATATTTTGAAAACTGCAGAGAGGTTTGGGACAAATGTGACTAAACGCCGCTTTCCGTACTTCGCATATGTTGGGTATAAAAAAGTCGTAATTTCAAACTGCGAATACGTGCAGAGAGCCAGAATTTGGCTCGAAAATATGGCTCAGGCCTTGAAATTGGGATTGTTGGATTATTTTGAAAACTGCATTGGAGTTTGTGCAAAATGTGACTCAATGCCGCTTTCAGTACTTGGCATATGTTCGGTATAAAAAGTCGTAATTTCAAACAGCAAATACGTGCAGAGAGCCAGAATTTGGCTCCAAAATATGGCTCAGGCCTCGAAATTGGGATGTTGAGGATATTTTGAAAATTGCAAGGGGGGATTGGGACAAATGTGACCAAATGCTGCTTTCAGTACTTGGCATATGTTGGGTATAAAAAGTCGTAATTTCAAACAGCGAATACGTGCAGAGAGCCAGAATTCGGCTGGAAAATATGGCTCAGGCCTCGAAATTGGGATGTTTGGGATATTTTGAAAACTGCAGGGGACTTTGTGCAAAATGTGACTCACTGCCGCTTTCAGGACATGATATATGTTGGGTATAAAAAGTCGTAATTTCAAACTGCGAATACGTGCATAGAGCCAGAATTTGGCTCCAAAATATGGCTCAGGCCTCGAAATTTAGATGTTTGGGATATTTTGAAAACTGCAGGGGGGTTTGGGATAAATGTGACCAAACGCCGCTTTCAGTACTTGGCATATGTTGGGTATGAAAAGTCGTAATTTCAAACTGCGAATACGTGCAGCGAGCCTGAATTTGGCTCCAAAATATGGCTCAGGCCTCGAAATTGGGATGTTTGGAATATTTTGAAAACTGCAGAGAGGTTTGGGACAAATGTGACCAAACGCCGCTTTCCGTACTTCGCATATGTTAGGTATAAAAAAGTCGTAATTTCAAACTGCGAATACGTGCAGAGAGCCAGAATTTGGCTCGAAAATATGGCTCAGGCCTTGAAATTGGGATTGTTGGATTATTTTGAAAACTGCATTGGAGTTTGTGCAAAATGTGACTCAATGCCGCTTTCAGTACTTGGCATATGTTCGGTATAAAAAGTCGTAATTTCAAACAGCAAATACGTGCAGAGAGCCAGAATTTGGCTCCAAAATATGGCTCAGGCCTCGAAATTGGGATGTTGAGGATATTTTGAAAATTGCAGGGGGGATTGGGACAAATGTGACCAAATGCTGCTTTCAGTACTTGGCATATGTTCGGTATAAAAAGTCGTAATTTCAAACAGCGAATACGTGCAGAGAGCCAGAATTCGGCTGGAAAATATGGCTCAGGCCTCGAAATTGGGATGTTTGGGGTATTTTGAAAACTGCAGGGGACTTTGTGCAAAATGTGATTCACTGCCGCTTTCAGTACTTGGGATATGTTGGGTATAAAAAGTTATATTTTTGATACTACGAATACGTGCAAAGAGCAAGAATTTGGCTCGAAAATATGGCTCAGGCCTCGAAATTGGGATGTTTGGGATATTTTGAAAACTACAGGGAGGTTTGGGACAAATGTGACCAAACGCCGATTTCAGTACATGGCATATGTTGGGTATAAAAATTCGTAATTTCAAACTGCGAATACGTGCAGAGAGCCAGAATTTGTCTCCAAAATATGGTTCCGGCCTCGTAATTGGGATATTTGGGATATTTTGAAAACTGCAGGGGAGTTTGTGCAAAATGTGACCCACTGCCGCTTTCAGTACTTGGCAAATGTTGGGTATAAAAAAGTCGTAATTCCAAACTACGAATACGTACAGAGAGCCAGAATTTGGCTCCAAAATATGGCTCAGGCCTCGAAATTGGGATATTTGGGATATTTCGAAAACTGCAGGGAAGTTTGTGCAAAATGTCACTCACTGCCGCTCTCAGGACTTGGCATGTGTTGGGTATAAAAAGTCGTAATTTCAAACTGCGAATACGTGCATAGAGCCAGAATTTGCCTCCAAAATATGGCTCAGGCCTCAAAATTGGTATGTTTGGGATATTTTGAAAACTGCAGGGGGGTTTGGGACAAATGTGACCAAACGCCGCTTTCAGTACTTGGCATATGTTGAGTACGAAAAGTCGTAATTTCAAACTGCGAATACGTGCAGCGAGCCTGAATTTGTCCCCAAAATAAAGCTCAGGCCTCGAAATTGGGATGTTTGGAATATTTTGAAAACTGCAGGGAGGTTTGGGACAAATGTGACCAAACGGCGCTTTCCGTACTTCGCATATGTTGGGTATTAAAAAGTCGTAATTCCAAACTACGAATACGTGCAGAGAGCCAGAATTTGGCTCCAAAATATGGCTCAGGCCTCGAAATTGGGATATTTGGGATATTTCGAAAACTGCAGGGGAGTTTGTGCAAAATGTGACTCAATGCCGCTTTCAGTACTTGGCATATGTTGGGTATAAAAAGTCGTAATTTCAAACAGCAAATACGTGCAGTAAGCCAGAATTTGGCTACAAAATATGGCTCAGGCCTCGAAATTGGGATGTTTAGGATACTTTGAAAATTGCAGGGGGGATTGGGACAAATGTGACCAAATGCTGCTTTCAGTACTTGGCATATGTTGGGTAAAAAAATTCGTAATTTCAAACTGCGAATACGTGCAGAGAGCCAGAATTTGGCTGGAAAATATGGCTCAGTCCTCGAAATTAGGATGTTTGGGATATTTTGAAAACTGCAGGGGACTTTGTGCAAAATGTGACTCACTGCCGCTTTCAGTACTTGGCATATGTTGGGTATAAAAAGTCATATTTTCAAACTACGAATACGTGCAAAGAGCCAGAATTTGGCTCGAAAATATGGCTCAGGCCTCGAAATTGGGATGTTTGGGATATTTTGAAAACTACAGGGAGGTTTGGGACAAATGTGACCAAACGCCGCTTTCAGTACATGGCATATGTTGGGTATAAAAATTCGTAATTTCAAATTGCGAATACGTGCAGAGAGCCAGAATTTGTCTCCAAAATATGGTTCAGGCCTCGAAATTGGGATATTTGGGATATTTTGAAAACTGCAGGGGAGTTTGTGCAAAATGTGACTCACTGCCGGTTTCAGTACTTAGCATATGTTGGGTATAAAAAAGTCGTAATTCCAAACTACGAATACGTGCAGAGAGCCAGAATTTGGCTCCAAAATATGGCTCAGGCCTCGTAATTGGGATATTTGGGATATTTCGAAAACTGCAGGGAAGTTTGTGCAAAATGTCACTCACTGCCGCTATCAGGACTTGGCATGTGTTGGGTATAAAAAGTCGTAGTTTTAAACTGCGAATACGTGCATAGAGCCAGAATTTGGCTCCAAAATAATGGCTCAGGCCTCGAAATTGGGATGTTTGGGATATTTTGAAAACTGCAGGGAGGTTTGGGAAATATTTGACCAAACACCGCTTTCAGTACTTGGTATATGTTGGGTATAAAACAGTCGTAATTTCAAACTGCGAATACGTGCAGAGAGCCAAAATTTGGCTGCAAAATATGGCTCAGGCCTCGAAATTGGGATATTTAGGATATTTTGAAAACTGCAGGGGAGTTTGTGCAAAATGTGACTCACTGCCGCTTTCAGGACATGGTATATGTTGGGTATAAAAAGCCGTAATTTCAAACTGCGAATACGTGCAGCGAGCCTGAATTTGGCTCCAAAATATGGCTCAGGCCTCGAAATTGGGATGTTTGGAATATTTTGAAAATTGCAGAGAGGTTTGGGACAAATGTGACCAAACGCCGCTTTCCGTACTTCGCATATGTTAGGTATAAAAAAGTCGTAATTTCAAACTGCGAATACGTGCAGAGAGCCAGAATTTGGCTGGAAAATATGGCTCAGGCCTTGAAATTGGGATTGTTGGATTATTTTGAAAACTGCATTGGAGTTTGTGCAAAATGTGACTCAATGCCGCTTTCAGTACTTGGCATATGTTGGGTATAAAAAGTCGTAATTTCAAACAGCGAATACGTGCAGAGAGCCAGAATTCGGCTGGAAAATATGGCTCAGGCCTCGAAATTGGGATGCTTGGGATATTTTGAAAACTGGATTGGAGTTTGTTTAAAATGTGACTCACTGCCGCTTTCAGTACTTGGCATATGTTGGGTATAAAAAGTCGTAATTTCAAACAGCGAATACGTGCAGAGAGCCATCATTTTCCACCAAAATATGGCTCAGGCCTCGAAATTGGGATGTTTGCGATATTTTCAAATTGCAGGGGGGATTGGGACAAATGTGATCAAACGCCGCTTTCAGTACTTGGCATAAATTGGGTATGAAAAGTCGTAATTTCAAACTGCGAATACGTGCAGAGAGTCAGAATTTCGCTCGAAAATATGGCTCAGGCCTTGAAATTGGGATTGTTGGATTATTTTGAAAACTGCATTGGAGTTTGTGCAAAATGTGACTCAATGCCGCTTTCAGTACTTGGCATATGTTCGGTATAAAAAGTCGTAATTTCAAACAGCAAATACGTGCAGAGAGCCAGAATTTGGCTCCAAAATATGGCTCAGGCCTCGAAATTGGGATGTTGAGGATATTTTGAAAATTGCAGGGGGGATTGGGACAAATGTGACCAAATGCTGCTTTCAGTACTTGGCATATGTTGGGTATAAAAAGTCGTAATTTCAAACAGCGAATACGTGCAGAGAGCCAGAATTCGGCTGGAAAATATGGCTCAGGCCTCGTAATTGGGATGTTTGGGATATTTTGAAAACTGCAGGGGACTTTGTGCAAAATGTGATTCACTGCCGCTTTCAGTACTTGGCATATGTTGGGTATAAAAAGTTATATTTTCAAACTACGAATACGTGCAAAGAGCAAGAATTTGGCTCGAAAATATGGCTCAGGCCTCAAAATTGGTATGTTTGGGATATTTTGAAAACTGCAGGGGGGTTTGGGACAAATGTGACCAAACGCCGCTTTCAGTACTTGGCATATGTTGAGTACGAAAAGTCCTAATTTCAAACTGCGAATACGTGCAGCGAGCCTGAATTTGGCACCAAAATAAAGCTCAGGCCTCGAAATTGGGATGTTTGGAATATTTTGAAAACTGCAGGGAGGTTTGGGACAAATGTGACCAAACGGCGCTTTCCGTACTTCGCATATGTTGGGTATTAAAAAGTCGTAATTCCAAACTACGAATACGTGCAGAGAGCCAGAATTTGGCTCCAAAATATGGCTCAGGCCTCGAAATTGGGATATTTGGGATATTTCGAAAACTGCAGGGGAGTTTGTGCAAAATGTGACTCAATGCCGCTTTCAGTACTTGGCATATGTTGGGTATAAAAAGTCGTAATTTCAAACAGCAAATACGTGCAGTAAGCCAGAATTTGGCTACAAAATATGGCTCAGGCCTCGAAATTGGGATGTTTAGGATACTTTGAAAATTGCAGGGGGGATTGGGACAAATGTGACCAAATGCTGCTTTCAGTACTTGGCATATGTTGGGTAAAAAAATTCGTAATTTCAAACTGCGAATACGTGCAGAGAGCCAGAATTTGGCTGGAAAATATGGCTCAGTCCTCGAAATTAGGATGTTTGGGATATTTTGAAAACTGCAGGGGACTTTGTGCAAAATGTGACTCACTGCCGCTTTCAGTACTTGGCATATGTTGGGTATAAAAAGTCATATTTTCAAACTACGAATACGTGCAAAGAGCCAGAATTTGGCTCGAAAATATGGCTCAGGCCTCGAAATTGGGATGTTTGGGATATTTTGAAAACTACAGGGAGGTTTGGGACAAATGTGACCAAACGCCGCTTTCAGTACATGGCATATGTTGGGTATAAAAATTCGTAATTTCAAATTGCGAATACGTGCAGAGAGCCAGAATTTGTCTCCAAAATATGGTTCAGGCCTCGAAATTGGGATATTTGGGATATTTTGAAAACTGCAGGGGAGTTTGTGCAAAATGTGACTCATTGCCGGTTTCAGTACTTAGCATATGTTGGGTATAAAAAAGTCGTAATTCCAAACTACGAATACGTGCAGAGAGCCAGAATTTGGCTCCAAAATATGGCTCAGGCCTCGAAATTGGGATGTTTGGAATATTTTGAAAATTGCAGAGAGGTTTGGGACAAATGTGACCAAACGCCGCTTTCCGTACTTCGCATATGTTAGGTATAAAAAAGTCGTAATTTCAAACTGCGAATACGTGCAGAGAGCCAGAATTTGGCTGGAAAATATGGCTCAGGCCTTGAAATTGGGATTGTTGGATTATTTTGAAAACTGCATTGGAGTTTGTGCAAAATGTGACTCAATGCCGCTTTCAGTACTTGGCATATGTTGGGTATAAAAAGTCGTAATTTCAAACAGCGAATACGTGCAGAGAGCCAGAATTCGGCTGGAAAATATGGCTCAGGCCTCGAAATTGGGATGTTTGGGATATTTTGAAAACTGGATTGGAGTTTGTTTAAAATGTGACTCACTGCCGCTTTCAGAACTTGGCATATGTTGGGTATAAAAAGTCGTAATTTCAAACAGCGAATACGTGCAGAGAGCCAGCATTTTCCACCAAAATATGGCTCAGGCCTCGAAATTGGGATGTTTGCGATATTTTGAAAATTGCAGGGGGGATTGGGACAAATGTAATCAAACGCCGCTTTCAGTACTTGGCATAAGTTGGGTATGAAAAGTCGTAATTTCAAACTGCGAATACGTGCAGAGAGTCAGAATTTCGCTCGAAAATATGGCTCAGGCCTTGAAATTGGGATTGTTGGATTATTTTGAAAACTGCATTGGAGTTTGTGCAAAATGTGACTCAATGCCGCTTTCAGTACTTGGCATATGTTCGGTATAAAAAGTCGTAATTTCAAACAGCAAATACGTGCAGAGAGCCAGAATTTGGCTCCAAAATATGGCTCAGGCCTCGAAATTGGGATGTTGAGGATATTTTGAAAATTGCAGGGGGGATTGGGACAAATGTGACCAAATGCTGCTTTCAGTACTTGGCATATGTTGGGTATAAAAAGTCGTAATTTCAAACAGCGAATACGTGCAGAGAGCCAGAATTCGGCTGGAAAATATGGCTCAGGCCTCGTAATTGGGATGTTTGGGATATTTTGAAAACTGCAGGGGACTTTGTGCAAAATGTGATTCACTGCCGCTTTCAGTACTTGGCATATGTTGGGTATAAAAAGTTATATTTTCAAACTACGAATACGTGCAAAGAGCAAGAATTTGGCTCGAAAATATGGCTCAGGCCTCAAAATTGGTATGTTTGGGATATTTTGAAAACTGCAGGGGGGTTTGGGACAAATGTGACCAAACGCCGCTTTCAGTACTTGGCATATGTTGAGTACGAAAAGTCGTAATTTCAAACTGCGAATACGTGCAGCGAGCCTGAATTTGGCACCAAAATAAAGCTCAGGCCTCGAAATTGGGATGTTTGGAATATTTTGAAAACTGCAGGGAGGTTTGGGACAAATGTGACCAAAAGGCGCTTTCCGTACTTCGCATATGTTGGGTATTAAAAAGTCGTAATTCCAAACTACGAATACGTGCAGAGAGCCAGAATTTGGCTCCAAAATATGGCTCAGGCCTCGAAATTGGGATATTTGGGATATTTCGAAAACTGCAGGGGAGTTTGTGCAAAATGTGACTCAATGCCGCTTTCAGTACTTGGCATATGTTGGGTATAAAAAGTCGTAATTTCAAACAGCAAATACGTGCAGTAAGCCAGAATTTGGCTACAAAATATGGCTCAGGCCTCGAAATTGGGATGTTTAGGATACTTTGAAAATTGCAGGGGGGATTGGGACAAATGTGACCAAATGCTGCTTTCAGTACTTGGCATATGTTGGGTAAAAAAATTCGTAATTTCAAACTGCGAATACGTGCAGAGAGCCAGAATTTGGCTGGAAAATATGGCTCAGTCCTCGAAATTAGGATGTTTGGGATATTTTGAAAACTGCAGGGGACTTTGTGCAAAATGTGACTCACTGCCGCTTTCAGTACTTGGCATATGTTGGGTATAAAAAGTCATATTTTCAAACTACGAATACGTGCAAAGAGCCAGAATTTGGCTCGAAAATATGGCTCAGGCCTCGAAATTGGGATGTTTGGGATATTTTGAAAACTACAGGGAGGTTTGGGACAAATGTGACCAAACGCCGCTTTCAGTACATGGCATATGTTGGGTATAAAAATTCGTAATTTCAAATTGCGAATACGTGCAGAGAGCCAGAATTTGTCTCCAAAATATGGTTCAGGCCTCGAAATTGGGATATTTGGGATATTTTGAAAACTGCAGGGGAGTTTGTGCAAAATGTGACTCACTGCCGGTTTCAGTACTTAGCATATGTTGGGTATAAAAAAGTCGTAATTCCAAACTACGAATACGTGCAGAGAGCCAGAATTTGGCTCCAAAATATGGCTCAGGCCTCGTAATTGGGATATTTGGGATATTTCGAAAACTGCAGGGAAGTTTGTGCAAAATGTCACTCACTGCCGCTATCAGGACTTGGCATGTGTTGGGTATAAAAAGTCGTAATTTTAAACTGCGAATACGTGAAGAGAGCCTGAATTTGGCTTCAAAATAATGGCTCAGGTTTCGAAATAGGGATGTTTGGGATATTTTGAAAACTGCAGGGAGGTTTGGGAAATATGTGACCAAACGCCGCTCTCAGTACTTGGTATATGTTGGGTATAAAAAAGTCGTAATTTCAAACTGCGAATACGTGCAGAGAGCCAAAATTTGGCTGCAAAATATGGCTCTGGCCTCGAAATTGGGATATTTGGGATATTTTGAAAACTGCAGGGGAGTTTGTGCAAAATGTGACTCACTGCCGCTTTCAGGACATGGTATATGTTGGGTATAAAAAGTCGTAATTTCAAACTGCGAATACGTGCATAGAGCCAGAATTTGCCTCCAAAATATGGCTCAGGCCTCGAAATTTAGATGTTTGGGATATTTTGAAAACTGCAGGGGGGTTTGGGATAAATGTGACCAAACGCCGCTTTCAGTACTTGGCATATGTTGGGTATGAAAAGTCGTAATTTCAAACTGCGAATACGTGCAGCGAGCCTGAATTTGGCTCCAAAATATGGCTCAGGCCTCGAAATTGGGATGTTTGGAATATTTTGAAAACTGCAGAGAGGTTTGGGACAAATGTGACCAAACGCCGCTTTCCGTACTTCGCATATGATAGGTATAAAAAAGTCGTAATTTCAAACTGCGAATACGTGCAGAGAGCCAGAATTTGGCTCGAAAATATGGCTCAGGCCTTGAAATTGGGATTGTTGGATTATTTTGAAAACTGCATTGGAGTTTGTGCAAAATGTGACTCAATGCCGCTTTCAGTACTTGGCATATGTTCGGTATAAAAAGTCGTAATTTCAAACAGCAAATACGTGCAGAGAGCCAGAATTTGGCTCCAAAATATGGCTCAGGCCTCGAAATTGGTATGTTTGTAATATTTTAAAAACTGCAGGGGGGTTTGGGACAAATGTGACCAAACGCCGCTTTCAGTACTTGGCATATGTTGTGTATGAAAAGTCGTAAATTCAAACTGCGAATACGTGCAGAGAGCCTGAATTTGGCTCCAAAATAATGGCTCAGGCCTCGAAATTGGGATGTTTGGGATATTTTGAAAACTGCAGGGAGGTTTGGGAAATATTTGACCAAACACCGCTTTCAGTACTTGGTATATGTTGGGTATAAAACAGTCGTAATTTCAAACTGCGAATACGTGCAGAGAGCCAAAATTTGGCTGCAAAATATGGCTCAGGCCTCGAAATTAGGATATTTAGGATATTTTGAAAACTGCAGGGGAGTTTGTGCAAAATGTGACTCACTGCCGCTTTCAGGACATGGTATATGTTGGGTATAAAAAGCCGTAATTTCAAACTGCGAATACGTGCATAGAGCCAGAATTTGCCTCCAAAATATGGCTCAGGCCTCAAAATTTAGATGTTTGGGATATTTTGAAAACTGCAGGGAGGTTTGGGATAAATGTGACCAAACGCCGCTTTCAGTACTTGGCATATGTTGGGTATCAAAATTCGTAATTTCAAACTGCGAATACGTGCAGCGAGCCTGAATTTGGCTCCAAAATATGGCTCAGGCCTCGAAATTGGGATGTTTGGAATATTTTGAAAACTGCAGAGAGGTTTGGGACAAATGTGACCAAACGCCGCTTTCCGTACTTCGCATATGTTAGATATAAAAAAGTCGTAATTTCAAACTGCGAATACGTGCAGAGAGCCAGAATTTGGCTCGAAAATATGGGTCAGGCCTTGAAATTGGGATTGTTGGATTATTTTGAAAACTGCATTGGAGTTTGTGCAAAATGTGACTCAATGCCGCTTTCAGTACTTGGCATATGTTGGGTATAAAAAGTCGTAATTTCAAACAGCGAATACGTGCAGAGAGCCAGAATTCGGCTGGAAAATATGGCTCAGGCCTCGAAATTGGGATATTTGGGATATTTTGAAAACTGCAGGGGACTTTGTGCAAAATGTGATTCACTGCCGCTTTAAGTACTTGGCATATGTTGGGTATAAAAAGTTATATTTTCAAACTACGAATACGTGCAAAGAGCAAGAATTTGGCTCGAAAATATGGCTCAGGCCTCGAAATTGGGATGTTTGGGATATTTTGAAAACTACAGGGAGGTTTGTGACAAATGTGACCAAACGCCGATTTCAGTACATGGCATATGTTGGGTATAAAAATTCGTAATTTCAAACTGCGAATACGTGCAGAGAGCCAGAATTTGTCTCCAAAATATGGTCCGGCCTCGTAATTGGGATATTTGGGATATTTTGAAAACTGCAGGGGAGTTTGTGCAAAATGTGACCCACTGCCGCTTTCAGTACTTGGCATATGTTGGGTATAAAAAAGTCGTAATTCCAAACTACGAATACGAGCAGAGAGCCAGAATTTGGCTCCAAAATATGGCTCAGGCCTCGAAATTGGGATATTTGGGATATTTCGAAAACTGCAGGGGAGTTTGTGCAAAATGTGACTCAATGCCGCTTTCAGTACTTGGCATATGTTGGGTATAAAAAGTCGTAATTTCAAACAGCAAATACGTGCAGTAAGCCAGAATTTGGCTACAAAATATGGCTCAGGCCTCGAAATTGGGATGTTTAGGATACTTTGAAAATTGCAGAAGGGATTGGGACAAATGTGACCAAATGCTGCTTTCAGTACTTGGCATATGTTGGGTAAAAAAAATCGTAATTTCAAACTGCGAATACGTGCAGAGAGCCAGAATTTGGCTGGAAAATATGGCTCAGTCCTCGAAATTAGGATGTTTGGGATATTTTGAAAACTGCAGGGGACTTTGTGCAAAATGTGACTCACTGCCGCTTTCAGTACTTGGCATATGTTGGGTATAAAAAGTCATATTTTCAAACTACGAATACGTGCAAAGAGCCAGAATTTGGCTCGAAAATATGGCTCAGGCCTCGAAATTGGGATGTTTGGGATATTTTGAAAACTACAGGGAGGTTTGGGACAAATGTGACCAAACGCCGCTTTCAGTACATGGCATATGTTGGGTATAAAAATTCGTAATTTCAAATTGCGAATACGTGCAGAGAGCCAGAATTTGTCTCCAAAATATGGTTCAGGCCTCGTAATTGGGATATTTGGGATATTTTGAAAACTGCAGGGGAGTTTGTGCAAAATGTGACTCACTGCCGGTTTCAGTACTTGGCATATGTTGGGTATAAAAAAGTCGTAATTCCAAACTACGAATACGTGCAGAGAGCCAGAATTTGGCTCCAAAATATGGCTCAGGCCTCGTAATTGGGATATTTGGGATATTTCGAAAACTGCAGGGAAGTTTGTGCAAAATGTCACTCACTGCCGCTTTCAGGACTTGGCATGTGTTGGGTATAAAAAGTCGTAATTTTAAACTGCGAATACGTGCATAGAGCCAGAATTTGCCTCCAAAATATGGCTCAGGCCTAGAAATTGGTATGTTTGGAAAATTTTAAAAACTGCATTGGGGTTTGGGACAAATGTGACCAAACGCCGCTTTCAGTACTTGGCATATGTTGTGTATGAAAAGTCGTAATTTCAAACTGCGAATACGTGCAGAGAGCCTTAATTTGGCTCCAAAATAATGGCTCAGGCCTCGAAATTGGGATGTTTGGGATATTTTGAAAACTGCAGGGAGGTTTGGGAAATATTTGACCAAACACCGCTTTCAGTACTTGGTATATGTTGGGTATAAAACAGTCGTAATTTCAAACTGCGAATACGTGCAGAGAGCCAAAATTTGGCTGCAAAATATGGCTCAGGCCTCGAAATTGGGATATTTAGGATATTTTGAAAACTGCAGGAGAGTTTGTGCAAAATGTGACTCACTGCCGCTTTCAGGACATGGTATATGTTGAGTATAAAAAGCCGTAATTTCAAACTGCGAATACGTGCATAGAGCCAGAATTTGCCTCCAAAATATGGCTCAGGCCTCAAAATTTAGATGTTTGGGATATTTTGAGAACTGCAGGGGGGTTTGTGACAAATGTGACCAAACGCCGCTTTCAGTACTTGGTATATGTTGGTCATGAAAAGTCGTATTTTCAAACTGCGAATATGTGCAGCGAACCTGAATTTGGCTCCAAAATATGGCTCAGGCCTCGAAATTGGGATGTTTGGAATATTTTGAAAACTGCAGGAGGTTTGGGACAAATGTGCCCAAACGCTGCTTTCAGTACTTCTCATATGTTGGGTAAAAAAAAGTCGTAATTTCAAACTGCGAATACGTGCAGAGAGCCAGAATTTGCCTCCAAAATATGGCTCAGGCCTCGAAATTGGTATGTTTGGGATATTTTGAAAACTGCAGGGGGGTTTGGGACAAATGTGACCAAACGCCGCTTTCAGTACTTGGCATATGTTGAGTATGAAAAGTCGTAATTTCAAACTGCGAATACGTGCAGAGAGCCTGAATTTGGCTTCAAAATAATGGCTCCGGCCTCGAAATTGGGATGTTTGGGATATTTTGAAAACTGCAGGGAGGTTTGGGAAATATGTGACCAAACGCCGCTTTCAGTACTTGGTATATGTTGGGTATAAAAAAGACGTAATTTCAAACTGCGAATACGTGCAGAGAGCCAAAATTTGGCTGCAAAATATTGCTCTGGCCTCGAAATTGGGATATTTGGGATATTTTGAAAACTGCAGGGGAGTTTGTGCAAAATGTGACTCACTGCCTCTTTCAGGACATGGTATATGTTGGGTATAAAAAGTCGTAATTTCAAACTGCGAATACGTGCAGAGAGCCAGAATTTAGCTCCAAAATATGGCTCAGGCCTCGAAATCGGGATATTTGGGAAATTTTGAAAACTGCATTGGAGTTTGTAAAAAATGTGACTCACTGCCGCTTTCAGTACTTGGCATATGTTGGGTATAAAAAGTCGTAATTTCAAACAGCGAATACGTGCAGAGAGCCAGAATTTGGCTCCAAAATATAGCTCAGGCTTCGAAATTGGGATGTTTGGGATATTTTGAAAATTGCAGGGAGGATTGGGACAAATGTGACCAAATGCCGCTTTCAGTACTTGGCATATGTTGGGTATAAAAAAGTTGTAATTACAAACTGCGAATACGTGCAGAGATCCAAAATTTGGCTCCAAAATATGGTTTAGGCCTCGTAATTGGGATATTTGGGATATTTTGAAAACTGCAGGGGAGTTTGTGCAAAATGTGACTCACTGCCGCTTTCAGTACTTGGCATATGTTGGGTAAAAATAAGTCGTAATTCCAAACTACGAATACGTGCAGAGAGCCAGAATTTGGCTCCAAAATATGGTTCAGGCCTCGTAATTGGGATATTTTGGATATTTTGAAAACTGCAGGGGAGTTTGTGCAAAATGTGACTCACTGCCGCTTTCAGTACTTGGCATATGTTGGGTATAAAAAAGTCGTAATTCCAAACTACGAATACGTGCAGAGAGCCAGAATTTGGCTCCAAAATATGGCTCAGGCCTCGAAATTGGTATGTTTGGAATATTTTGAAAACTGCAGGGGGGTTTGGGACAAATGTGACCAAACGCCGCTTTCAGTACTTGGCATATGTTGAGTATGAAAAATCGTAATTTCAAACTGCGAATACGTGCAGAGAGCCTGAATTTGGCTCCAAAATATTGGCTCAGGCCTCGCAATTGGGATGTTTGGGATATTTTGAAAACTGCAGGGAGGTTTGGGAAATATTTGACCAAACGCCGCTTTCAGTGCTTGGTATATGTTGGGTATAAAAAGTCGTAATTTCAAACTGCGAAAACTTGCATAGAGCCAGAATTTGCCTCCAAAATATGGCTCAGGCCTCGAAATTTAGATGTTTGGGATATTTTGAAAACTGCAGGGAGGTTTGGGAAATATTTGACCAAACGCCGCTTTCAGTGCTTGGTATATGTTGGGTATAAAAAGTCGTAATTCCAAACTACGAATACGTGCAGAGAGCCAGAATTTGGCTCCAAAATATGGCTCAGGCCTCGAAATTGGGATGTTTGGGATATTTTGAAAATTGCAGGGGGGATTGGGACAAATGTGACCGAACGCCGCTTTCAGTACTTGGCATATGTTGGGTATAAAAAAGTCGCAATTTCAAACTGCGAATACGTGCAGAGAGCCAGAATTTGGCTTCAAAATATGGCTCTGGCCACGAAATTGGAATGTTTGGGATATTTTGAAAACTGCAGGGGAGTTTGGGACAAATATGACCAAACGCCGCTTTCAGTACTTGGCATATGTTGGGTATAAAAGTCGTAATTTCAAACAGCTAATACGTGCAGAGAGCCTGAATTTGGCTCCAAAATATGGCTCAGGCCTCGAAATTGGGATATTTTGGATATTTTGAAAACTGCAGGGGACTTTGTGCAAAATGTGACTCACTGCCGCTGTCAGTACTTGGCATATGTTGGGTATGTAAAATTCGGAATTTAAAACTGCGAATACGTGCAGAGAGCCAGAATTTGTCTCCAAAATATGGCTTAGGCCTCGAAATTGGAATGTTTGGGATATTTTGAAAACTGCAGGGGAGTTTGGGACATATATGACCAAACGCCGCTTTCAGTACTTGGCATATGTTTGGTATAAAAGTCGTAATTTCAAACAGCAAATACGTGCAGAGAGCCAGAATTTGGCTCCAAAATATAGCTCAGGCCTCGAAATTGGGATCTTAGGGATATTTTGAAAATTGCAGGGGGGATTGGGACAAATGTGACCAAACGCCGCTCTCAGTACTTGGCATATGTTGGGTATAAAAAGTCGTAATTTCAAACTGCGAATACGTGCAGAGAGCCAGAATTATGCTCCAAAATATGGCTCAGGCCTCGAAATTGGGATCTTAGGGATATTTTGAAAACTGCATTGGAGTTTGTGCAAAATGTGACTCTGCCGCTTTCAGTACTTGGCATATGTTGGATATAAAAAGTCGTAATTTCAAACAGCGAATACGTGCAGAGAGCCAGAATTATGCTCCAAAATATGGCTCAGGCCTCGAAATTGGGATCTTAGGGATATTTTGAAAATTGCAGGGGGGATTGGGACAAATGTGACCAAACGCCGCTTTCAGTACTTGGCATATGTTGGGTATAAAAAGTCGTAATTTCAAACTGCGAATACGTGCAGAGAGCCAGAATTTGGCTTGAAAATATGGCTCAGGCCTCGAAATTGGGATGTTTGGGATATTTTGAAAACTGCAGGGGACTTTGTGCAAAATGTGACTCACTGCCGCTATCAGTACTTGGCATATGTTGGGTATAAAAAGTCGTAATTTCAAAAAGTGAATATGTGCAGAGAGCCAGAATTTGGCACCAATATATGGCTCAGGCCTCGAAAAAGGGATATTTGATTTATTTTGAAAACTGCTGGGGTGTTTGGTACAAACATGAACAAACACCGCTTTCAGTACTTGGCATATGTTGGGTATAAAAATTCGTAATATCAAACTGCGAATACGTGCAGAGAGCCAGAATTTGGCTCGAAAATATGGCTCAGGCCTCGAAATTGGGATGTTTGGAATATTTTGAAAACTGCAGGGAGGTTTGGGACAAATGTGTCCAAACGCCGCTTTCAGTACTTCACATATGTTGGGAATAAAAAAGTCGTAATTTCAAACTGCGAATACGTGCAGAGAGCCAGAATTTGGCTCGAAAATATGGCTCAGGCCTCGAAATTGGGATGTTTGGGATATTTTGAAAACTGCAGGGGACTTTGTGCAAAATGTGACTCACTGCCGCTTTCAGTACTTGGCATATGTTGGGTATAAAAAGTTGTAATTTCAATCAGCGAATACGTGCAGAGAGTCAGAATTTTGCTCCAAAATATGGCTCAGGCCTCGAAATTGGGATGTTTGGGATATTTTGAAAACTGCAGGGAGGTTTGGGACAAATATGACCAAACGCCGCTTTCGGTACATGGCATATGTTGGGTTTAAAAATCGTAATTTCAAACTGCAAATACCTGCAGAGAGCCAGAATTTGGCTCCAAAATATGGCTCAGGCCTCGAAATTGGGATATTTGGGATATTTCGAAAACTGCAGGGGACTTTGTGCAAAATGTGACTAACAGCCGCTTTCAGTACTTGGCATATGTTGGGTATAAAAAAGTCGTAATTCCAAACTGCGAATACGTGCATAGAGCCAGAATTTGCCTCCAAAATATGGCTCAGGCCTCGAAATTGGTATGTTTGGGATATTTTGAAAACTGCTGGGGGGTTTGGGACAAATGTGACCAAACGCCGCTTTCAGTACTTGGCATATGTTGAGTATGAAAAGTCGTAATTTCAAACTGCGAATACATGCAGAGAGCCTGAATTTGGCTCCAAAATATGGCTCAGGCCTCGAAATTGGGATGTTTGGGATATTTTGAAAACTGCAGGGGAGTTTGGGACAAATATGACCAAACACCGCTTTCAGTACTTGGCATATGTTGGGTATAAAAGTCGTAATTTCAAACAGCGAATACGTGCAGAGAGCCTGAATTTGGCTCCAAAATATGGCTCAGGCCTCGAAATTGGGATGTTTGGGATATTTTGAAAACTGCAGGGAGGTTTGGGACAAATATGACCAAACGCCGCTTTCAGTACTTGGCATATGTTGGGTATAAAAATCGTAATTTCAAACTGCAAATACGTGCAGAGAGCCAGAATTTGGCTCCAAAATGTGGATCAAGCCTCGAAATTTGGATTTTTGGAATATTTTGAAAACTGCAGGGAGGTTTGGGAAACATGTGACCAAACGCCGCTTTCAGTACTTGGCATATGTTGGGTATAAAAATTCGTAATTTCAAAATGCGAATACGTGCAGAAAGCCAGAATTTGGCTCCAAAATATAGCTCAGGCCTCGAAATCGGGATATTTGGGATATTTTGAAAACTGCATTGGAGTTTGTGCAAAATGTGACTCACTGCCGCTTTCAGTACTTGGCATATGTTGGGTATATAAAGTCGTAATTTCAAACAGCGAATACGTGCAGAGAGCCAGAATTTTGCTCCAAAATATGGCTCAGGCCTCGAAATTGGGATCTTAGGGATATTTTGAAAATTGCAGGGGGGATTGGGACAAATGTGACCAAACGCCGCTTTCAGTACTTGGCATATGTTGGGTATAAAATGTCGTAATTTCAAACTGCAAATACGTACAGAGAGCCAGAATATGGCTCCAAAATATGGATCAGGCCTCGAAATTTGGATGTTAGGGATATTTTGAAAACTGCAGGGAGGTTTGGGAAATAGGTGACCAAATGCCGCTTTCAGTACTTGGCATATGTTGGGTATAAAAATTCGTAATTTCAAACTGCGAATACGTGCAGAGAGCCAGAATTTGGCTACAAAATATGGCTCAGGCCTCGAAATCGGGATTTTTGGGATATTTTGAAAACTGCATTGGAGTTTGTGTAAAATGTGACTCAGTGCCGCTTTCAGTACTTGGCATATGTTGGGTATAAAAAGTCGTAATTTCAAACAGCGAATACGTGCAGAGAGCCAGAATTTTCCACCAAAATATGGCTCAGGCCTCGAAATTGGGATGTTTGGGATATTTTGAAAATTGCAGGGGGGATTGGGACAAATGTGACCAAACGCCGCTTTCAGTACTTGGCATATGTTGGGTATAAAAATTCGTAATTTCAAACTGCGAATACGTGCAGAGAGCCAGAATTTGGCTACAAAATATGGCTCAGGCCTCGAAATCGGGGTTTTTGGGATATTTTGAAAACTGCATTGAAAGTTTGTGTAAAATGTGACTCACTGCCGCTTTCAGTACTTGGCATATGTTGGGTATAAAAAGTCGTAATTTCAAACAGCGAATACGTGCAGAGAGCCAGAATTTTCCACCAAAATATGGCTCAGGCTTCGAAATTGGGATGTTTGGGATATTTTGAAAATTGCAGGGGGGATTGGGACAAATGTGACCAAACGCCGCTTTCAGTACTTGGCATAAGTTGGGTATAAAAAGTCGTAATTTCAAACAGCAAATACGTGCAGAGAGCCAGAATTTGGCTCCAAAATATGGCTCAGGCCTCAAAATTGGGATATTTAGGATATTTTTAAAACTGCAGGCGACTTTGTGCAAAATGTGACTCACTGCCGCTGTCAGTACTTGGCATATGTTGGGTATAAAAAATTCGGAATTTAAAACTGCGAATACGTGCAGAGAGCCAGAATTTGGCTCCAAAATATGGCTTAGGTCTCGAAATTGGGATGTTTGGGATATTTTGAAAATTGCAGGGGGGATTGGGACAAATGTGACCGAACGCCGCTTTCAGTACTTGGCATATGTTGGGTATAAAAAAGTCACAATTTAAAACTGCGAATACGTGCAGAGAGCCAGAATTTGGCTTCAAAATATGGCTCTGGCCACGAAATTGGAATGTTTGGGATATTTTGAAAACTGCAGGGGAGTTTGGGACAAATATGACCAAACGCCGCTTTCAGTACTTGGCATATGTTGGGTAAAAATTCGTAATTTCAAACAGCGAATACGTGCAGAGAGCCTGAATTTGGCTCCAAAATATGGCTCAGGCCTCGAAATTGGAATGTTTGGGATATTTTGAAAACTGCAGGGAGGTTTGGGACAATTATGACCAAACGTTGCTTTCAGTACTTGGCATATGTTGGGTATAAAAATCGTAATTTCAAACTGCAAATACGTGCAGAGAGCCAGAATATGGCTCCAAAATATGGATCAGGCCTCGAAATTTGGATGTTAGGGATATTTTGAAAACTGCAGGGGACTTTGTGCAAAATGTGACTCACTGCCGCTGTCAGTACTTGGCATATGTTGGGTATGTAAAATTCGGAATTTAAAACTGCGAATAAGTGCAGAGAGCCAGAATTTGGCTCCAAAATATGGCTTAGGCCTCGAAATTGGAATGTTTGGGATATTTTGAAAACTGCAGGGGAGTTTGGGACATATATGACCAAACGCCGCTTTCAGTACTTGGCATATGTTTGGAATAAAAGTCGTAATTTCAATCAGCAAATACGTGCAGAGAGCCAGAATTTGGCTCCAAAATATAGCTCAGGTCTCGAAATTGGGATCTTAGGGATATTTTGAAAATTGCAGGGGGGATTGGGACAAATGTGACCAAACGCCGCTTTCAGTACTTGGCATATGTTGGGTATAAAAAGTCGTAATTTCAAACTGCGAATACGTGCAGAGAGCCAGAATTATGCTCCAAAATATGGCTCAGGCCTCGAAATTGGGATCTTAGGGATATTTTGAAAACTGCATTGGAGTTTGTGCAAAATGTGACTCACTGCCGCTTTCAGTACTTGGCATATGTTGGATATAAAAAGTCGTAATCTCAAACAGCGAATACGTGCAGAGAGCCAGAATTATGCTCCAAAATATGGCTCAGGCCTCGAAATTGGGATCTTAGGGATATTTTGAAAATTGCAGGGGGGATTGGGACAAATGTGACCAAACGCCGCTTTCAGTACTTCACATATGTTGGGAATAAAAAGTCGTAATTTCAAACTGCGAATACGTGCAGAGAGCCAGAATTTGGCTCGAAAATATGGCTCAGGCCTCGAAATTGGGATGTTTGGGATATTTTGAAAACTGCAGGGGACTTTGTGCAAAATGTGACTCACTGCCGCTTTCAGTACTTGACATATGTTGGGTATAAAAAGTTGTAATTTGAATCAGCGAATACGTGCAGAGAGTCAGAATTTTGCTCCAAAATATGGCTCAGGCCTCGAAATTGGGATGTTTGGGATATTTTGAAAACTGCAGGGAGGTTTGGGACAAATATGACCAAACGCCGCTTTCGGTACATGGCATATGTTGGGTTTAAAAATCGTAATTTCAAACTGCAAATACCTGCAGAGAGCCAGAATTTGGCTCCAAAATATGGCTCAGGCCTCGAAATTGGGATATTTGGGATATTTCGAAAACTGCAGGGGACTTTGTGCAAAATGTGACTAACAGCCGCTTTCAGTACTTGGCATATGTTGGGTATAAAAAAGTCGTAATTCCAAACTGCGAATACGTGCATAGAGCCAGAATTTGCCTCCAAAATATGGCTCAGGCCTCGAAATTGGTATGTTTGGGATATTTTGAAAACTGCTGGGGGGTTTGGGACAAATGTGACCAAACGCCGCTTTCAGTACTTGGCATATGTTGAGTATGAAAAGTCGTAATTTCAAACTGCGAATACATGCAGAGAGCCTGAATTTGGCTCCAAAATATGGCTCAGGCCTCGAAATTGGGATGTTTGGGATATTTTGAAAACTGCGGGGAGTTTGGGACAAATATGACCAAACACCGCTTTCAGTACTTGGCATATGTTGGGTATAAAAGTCGTAATTTCAAACAGCGAATACGTGCAGAGAGCCTGAATTTGGCTCCAAAATATGGCTCAGGCCTCGAAATTGGGATGTTTGGGATATTATGAAAACTGCAGGGAGGTTTGGGACAAATATGACCAAACGCCGCTTTCAGTACTTGGCATATGTTGGGTATAAAAATCGTAATTTCAAACTGCAAATACGTACAGAGAGCCAGAATATGGCTCCAAAATATGGATCAGGCCTCGAAATTTGGATGTTAGGGATATTTTGAAAACTGCAGGGAGGTTTGGGAAATAGGTGACCAAACGCCGCTTTCAGTACTTGGCATATGTTGGGTATAAAAAGTCGTAATTCCAAACTACGAATACGTGCAGAGAGCCAGAATTTGGCTCCAAAATATGGCTCAGGCCTCGAAATTGGGATCTTAGGGATATTTTGAAAATTGCAGGGGGGATTGGGACAAATGTGACCAAACGCCGCTTTCAGTACTTGGCATATGTTGGGTATAAAAAGTCGTAATTTCAAACTGCAAATACGTACAGAGAGCCAGAATATGGCTCCAAAATATGGATCAGGCCTCGAAATTTGGATGTTAGGGATATTTTGAAAACTGCAGGGAGGTTTGGGAAATAGGTGACCAAACGCCGCTTTCAGTACTTGGCATATGTTGGGTATAAAAAGTCGTAATTCCAAACTACGAATACGTGCAGAGAGCCAGAATTTGGCTCCAAAATATGGCTCAGGCCTCGAAATTGGGATGTTTGGGATATTTTGAAAATTGCAGGGGGGATTGGGACAAATGTGACCGAACGCCGCTTTCAGTACTTGGCATATGTAGGGTATAAAAAAGTCGCAATTTCAAACTGCGAATACGTGCAGAGAGCCAGAATTTGGCTTCAAAATATGGCTCTGGCCACGAAATTGGAATGTTTGGGATATTTTGAAAACTGCAGGGGAGTTTGGGACAAATATGACAAAACGCCGCTTTCAGTACTTGGCATATGTTGGGTATAAAAGTCGTAATTTCAAACAGCGAATACGTGCAGAGAGCCTGAATTTGGCTCCAAAATATGGCTCAGGCCTCGAAATTGGGATATTTTGGATATTTTGAAAACTGCAGGGGACTTTGTGCAAAATGTGACTCACTGCCGCTGTCAGTACTTGGCATATGTTGGGTATGTAAAATTCGGAATTTAAAACTGCGAATACGTGCAGAGAGCCAGAATTTGTCTCCAAAATATGGCTTAGGCCTCGAAATTGGAATGTTTGGGATATTTTGAAAACTGCAGGGGAGTTTGGGACATATATGACCAAACGCCGCTTTCAGTACTTGGCATATGTTTGGTATAAAAGTCGTAATTTCAAACAGCAAATACGTGCAGAGAGCCAGAATTTGGCTCCAAAATATAGCTCAGGCCTCGAAATTGGGATCTTAGGGATATTTTGAAAATTGCAGGGGGGATTGGGACAAATGTGACCAAACGCCGCTCTCAGTACTTGGCATATGTTGGGTATAAAAAGTCGTAATTTCAAACTGCGAATACGTGCAGAGAGCCAGAATTATGCTCCAAAATATGGCTCAGGCCTCGAAATTGGGATCTTAGGGATATTTTGAAAACTGCATTGGAGTTTGTGCAAAATGTGACTCACTGCCGCTTTCAGTACTTGGCATATGTTGGATATAAAAAGTCGTAATTTCAAACAGCGAATACGTGCAGAGAGCCAGAATTATGCTCCAAAATATGGCTCAGGCCTCGAAATTGGGATCTTAGGGATATTTTGAAAATTGCAGGGGGGATTGGGACAAATGTGACCAAACGCCGCTTTCAGTACTTGGCATATGTTGGGTATAAAAAGTCGTAATTTCAAACTGCGAATACGTGCAGAGAGCCAGAATTTGGCTTGAAAATATGGCTCAGGCCTCGAAATTGGGATGTTTGGGATATTTTGAAAACTGCAGGGGACTTTGTGCAAAATGTGACTCACTGCCGCTATCAGTACTTGGCATATGTTGGGTATAAAAAGTCGTAATTTCAAAAAGTGAATATGTGCAGAGAGCCAGAATTTGGCATCAATATATGGCTCAGGCCTCGAAAAAGGGATATTTGATTTATTTTGAAAACTGCTGGGGTGTTTGGTACAAACATGAACAAACACCGCTTTCAGTACTTGGCATATGTTGGGTATAAAAATTCGTAATATCAAACTGCGAATACGTGCAGAGAGCCAGAATTTGGCTCGAAAATATGGCTCAGGCCTCGAAATTGGGATGTTTGGAATATTTTGAAAACTGCAGGGAGGTTTGGGACAAATGTGTCCAAACGCCGCTTTCAGTACTTCACATATGTTGGGAATAAAAAAGTCGTAATTTCAAACTGCGAATACGTGCAGAGAGCCAGAATTTGGCTCGAAAATATGGCTCAGGCCTCGAAATTGGGATGTTTGGGATATTTTGAAAACTGCAGGGGACTTTGTGCAAAATGTGACTCACTGCCGCTTTCAGTACTTGGCATATGTTGGGTATAAAAAGTTGTAATTTCAATCAGCGAATACGTGCAGAGAGTCAGAATTTTGCTCCAAAATATGGCTCAGGCCTCGAAATTGGGATGTTTGGGATATTTTGAAAACTGCAGGGAGGTTTGGGACAAATATGACCAAACGCCGCTTTCGGTACATGGCATATGTTGGGTTTAAAAATCGTAATTTCAAACTGCAAATACCTGCAGAGAGCCAGAATTTGGCTCCAAAATATGGCTCAGGCCTCGAAATTGGGATATTTGGGATATTTCGAAAACTGCAGGGGGCTTTGTGCAAAATGTGACTAACAGCCGCTTTCAGTACTTGGCATATGTTGGGTATAAAAAAGTCGTAATTCCAAACTGCGAATACGTGCTTAGAGCCAGAATTTGCCTCCAAAATATGGCTCAGGCCTCGAAATTGGTATGTTTGGGATATTTTGAAAACTGCTGGGGGGTTTGGGACAAATGTGACCAAACGCCGCTTTCAGTACTTGGCATATGTTGAGTATGAAAAGTCGTAATTTCAAACTGCGAATACATGCAGAGAGCCTGAATTTGGCTCCAAAATATGGCTCAGGCCTCGAAATTGGGATGTTTGGGATATTTTGAAAACTGCAGGGGAGTTTGGGACAAATATGACCAAACACCGCTTTCAGTACTTGGCATATGTTGGGTATAAAAGTCGTAATTTCAAACAGCGAATACGTGCAGAGAGCCTGAATTTGGCTCCAAAATATGGCTCAGGCCTCGAAATTGGGATGTTTGGGATATTTTGAAAACTGCAGGGAGGTTTGGGACAAATATGACCAAACGCCGCTTCAGTACTTGGCATATGTTGGGTATAAAAATCGTAATTTCAAACTGCAAATACGTGCAGAGAGCCAGAATTTGGCTCCAAAATATGGATCAAGCCTCGAAATTTGGATTTTTGGAATATTTTGAAAACTGCAGGGAGGTTTGGGACATATGTGACCAAACGCCGCTTTCAGTACTTGGCATATGTTGGGTATAAAAATTCGTAATTTCAAAATGCGAATACGTGCAGAAAGCCAGAATTTGGCTCCAAAATATAGCTCAGGCCTCGAAATCGGGATATTTGGGATATTTTGAAAACTGCATTGGAGTTTGTGCAAAATGTGACTCACTGCCGCTTTCAGTACTTGGCATATGTTGGGTATAAAAAGTCGTAATTTCAAACAGCGAATACGTGCAGAGAGCCAGAATTTTGCTCCAAAATATGGCTCAGGCCTCGAAATTGGGATCTTAGGGATATTTTGAAAATTGCAGGGGGGATTGGGACAAATGTGACCAAACGCCGCTTTCAGTACTTGGCATATGTTGGGTATAAAAAGTCGTAATTTCAAACTGCAAATACGTACAGAGAGCCAGAATATGGCTCCAAAATATGGATCAGGCCTCGAAATTTGGATGTTAGGGATATTTTGAAAACTGCAGGGAGGTTGGGAAATAGGTGACCAAACGCCGCTTTCAGTACTTGGCATATGTTGGGTATAAAAAGTCGTAATTCCAAACTACGAATACGTGCAGAGAGCCAGAATTTGGCTCCAAAATATGGCTCAGGCCTCGAAATTGGGATGTTTGGGATATTTTGAAAATTGCAGGGGGGATTGGGACAAATGTGACCGAACGCCGCTTTCAGTACTTGGCATATGTTGGGTATAAAAAAGTCGCAATTTCAAACTGCGAATACGTGCAGAAAGCCAGAATTTGGCTTCAAAATATGGCTCTGGCCACGAAATTGGAATGTTTGAGATATTTTGAAAACTGCAGGGGAGTTTGGGACAAATATGACCAAACGCCGCTTTCAGTACTTGGCATATGTTGGGTATAAAAGTCGTAATTTCAAACAGCGAATACGTGCAGAGAGCCTGAATTTGGCTCCAAAATATGGCTCAGGCCTCGAAATTGGGATATTTTGGATATTTTGAAAACTGCAGGGGACTTTGTGCAAAATGTGACTCACTGCCGCTGTCAGTACTTGGCATATGTTGGGTATGTAAAATTCGGAATTTAAAACTGCGAATACGTGCAGAGAGCCAGAATTTGTCTCCAAAATATGGCTTAGCCTCGAAATTGGAATGTTTGGGATATTTTGAAAACTGCAGGGGAGTTTGGGACATATATGACCAAACGCCGCTTTCAGTACTTGGCATATGTTTGGTATAAAAGTCGTAATTTCAAACAGCAAATACGTGCAGAGAGCCAGAATTTGGCTCCAAAATATAGCTCAGGCCTCGAAATTGGGATCTTAGGGATATTTTGAAAATTGCAGGGGGGATTGGGACAAATGTGACCAAACGCCGCTCTCAGTACTTGGCATATGTTGGGTATAAAAAGTCGTAATTTCAAACTGCGAATACGTGCAGAGAGCCAGAATTATGCTCCAAAATATGGCTCAGGCCTCGAAATTGGGATCTTAGGGATATTTTGAAAACTGCATTGGAGTTTGTGCAAAATGTGACTCACTGCCGCTTTCAGTACTTGGCATATGTTGGATATAAAAAGTCGTAATTTCAAACAGCGAATACGTGCAGAGAGCCAGAATTATGCTCCAAAATATGGCTCAGGCCTCGAAATTGGGATCTTAGGGATATTTTGAAAATTGCAGGGGGGATTGGGACAAATGTGACCAAACGCCGCTTTCAGTACTTGGCATATGTTGGGTATAAAAAGTCGTAATTTCAAACTGCGAATACGTGCAGAGAGCCAGAATTTGGCTTGAAAATATGGCTCAGGCCTCGAAATTGGGATGTTTGGGATATTTTGAAAACTGCAGGGGACTTTGTGCAAAATGTGACTCACTGCCGCTATCAGTACTTGGCATATGTTGGGTATAAAAAGTCGTAATTTCAAAAAGTGAATATGTGCAGAGAGCCAGAATTTGGCACCAATATATGGCTCAGGCCTCGAAAAAGGGATATTTGATTTATTTTGAAAACTGCTGGGGTGTTTGGTACAAACATGAACAAACACCGCTTTCAGTACTTGGCATATGTTGGGTATAAAAATTCGTAATATCAAACTGCGAATACGTGCAGAGAGCCAGAATTTGGCTCGAAAATATGGCTCAGGCCTCGAAATTGGGATGTTGGAATATTTTGAAAACTGCAGGGAGGTTTGGGACAAATGTGTCCAACGCCGCTTTCAGTACTTCACATATGTTGGGAATAAAAAAGTCGTAATTTCAAACTGCGAATACGTGCAGAGAGCCAGAATTTGGCTCGAAAATATGGCTCAGGCCTCGAGATTGGGATGTTTGGGATATTTTGAAAACTGCAGGGGACTTTGTGCAAAATGTGACTCACTGCCGCTTTCAGTACTTGGCATATGTTGGGTATAAAAAGTTGTAATTTCAATCAGCGAATACGTGCAGAGAGTCAGAATTTTGCTCCAAAATATGGCTCAGGCCTCGAAATTGGGATGTTTGGGATATTTTGAAAACTGCAGGGGAGGTTTGGGACAAATATGACCAAACGCCGCTTTCGGTACATGGCATATGTTGGGTTTAAAAATCGTAATTTCAAACTGCAAATACCTGCAGAGAGCCAGAATTTGGCTCCAAAATATGGCTCAGGCCTCGAAATTGGGATATTTGGGATATTTCGAAAACTGCAGGGGACTTTGTGCAAAATGTGACTAACAGCCGCTTTCAGTACTTGGCATATGTTGGGTATAAAAAAGTCGTAATTCCAAACTGCGAATACGTGCATAGAGCCAGAATTTGCTCCAAAATATGGCTCAGGCCTCGAAATTGGTATGTTTGGGATATTTTGAAAACTGCTGGGGGTTTGGGACAAATGTGACCCAAACGCCGCTTTCAGTACTTGGCATATGTTGAGTATGAAAAGTCGTAATTTCAAACTGCGAATACATGCAGAGAGCCTGAATTTGGCTCCAAAATATGGCTCAGGCCTCGAAATTGGGATGTTTGGGATATTTTGAAAACTGCAGGGGAGTTTGGGACAAATATGACCAAACACCGCTTTCAGTACTTGGCATATGTTGGGTATAAAAGTCGTAATTTCAAACAGCGAATACGTGCAGAGAGCCTGAATTTGGCTCCAAAATATGGCTCAGGCCTCGAAATTGGGATGTTTGGGATATTTTGAAACTGCAGGGAGGTTTGGGACAAATATGACCAAACGCCGCTTTCAGTACTTGGCATATGTTGGGTATAAAAATCGTAATTTCAAACTGCAAATACGTGCAGAGAGCCAGAATTTGGCTCCAAAATATGGATCAAGCCTCGAAATTTGGATTTTTGGAATATTTTGAAAACTGCAGGGAGGTTTGGGAAATATGTGACCAAACGCCGCTTCAGTACTTGGCATATGTTGGGTATAAAAATTCGTAATTTCAAAATGCGAATACGTGCAGAAAGCCAGAATTTGGCTCCAAAATATAGCTCAGGCCTCGAAATCGGGATATTTGGGATATTTTGAAAACTGCATTGGAGTTTGTGCAAAATGTGACTCACTGCCGCTTTCAGTACTTGGCATATGTTGGGTATAAAAAGTCGTAATTTCAAACAGCGAATACGTGCAGAGAGCCAGAATTTTGCTCCAAAATATGGCTCAGGCCT
Source organism: Procambarus clarkii (assembly GCF_040958095.1). Classification (NCBI taxonomy): domain Eukaryota; kingdom Metazoa; phylum Arthropoda; class Malacostraca; order Decapoda; family Cambaridae; genus Procambarus; species Procambarus clarkii. The sequence continues at coordinate 1,497,370 of NW_027189165.1, forward strand.
CGAAATTGGGATCTTAGGGATATTTTGAAATTGCAGGGGGGATTGGGACAAATGTGACCAAACGCCGCTTCAGTACTTGGCATATGTTGGGTATAAAAAGTCGTAATTTCAAACTGCAAATACGTACAGAGAGCCAGAATATGGCTCCAAAATATGGATCAGGCCTCGAAATTTGGATGTTAGGGATATTTTGAAACTGCAGGGAGGTTTGGGAAATAGGTGACCAAACGCCGGTTTCAGTACTTGGCATATGTTGGGTATAAAAATTCGTAATTTCAAACTGCGAATACGTGCAGAGAGCCAGAATTTGGCTACAAAATATGGCTCAGGCCTCGAAATCGGGATTTTTGGGATATTTTGAAAACTGCATTGGAGTTTGTGTAAAATGTGACTCAGTGCCGCTTTCAGTACTTGGCATATGTTGGGTATAAAAAGTCGTAATTTCAAACAGCGAATACGTGCAGAGAGCCAGAATTTTCCACCAAAATATGGCTCAGGCCTCGAAATTGGGATGTTTGGGATATTTTGAAAATTGCAGGGGGGATTGGGACAAATGTGACCAAACGCCGCTTTCAGTACTTGGCATATGTTGGGTATAAAAATTCGTAATTTCAAACTGCGAATACGTGCAGAGAGCCAGAATTTGGCTACAAAATATGGCTCAGGCCTCGAAATCGGGGTTTTTGGGATATTTTGAAAACTGCATTGAAAGTTTGTGTAAAATGTGACTCACTGCCGCTTTCAGTACTTGGCATATGTTGGGTATAAAAAGTCGTAATTTCAAACAGCGAATACGTGCAGAGAGCCAGAATTTTCCACCAAAATATGGCTCAGGCTTCGAAATTGGGATGTTTGGGATATTTTGAAAATTGCAGGGGGATTGGGACAAATGTGACCAAACGCCGCTTTCAGTACTTGGCATAAGTTGGGTATAAAAAGTCGTAATTTCAAACAGCAAATACGTGCAGAGAGCCAGAATTTGGCTCCAAAATATGGCTCAGGCCTAAAAATTGGGATATTTAGGATATTTTTAAAACTGCAGGCGACTTTGTGCAAAATGTGACTCACTGCCGCTGTCAGTACTTGGCATATGTTGGGTATAAAAAATTCGGAATTTAAAACTGCGAATACGTGCAGAGAGCCAGAATTTGGCTCCAAAATATGGCTTAGGTCTCGAAATTGGGATGTTTGGGATATTTTGAAAATTGCAGGGGGGATTGGGACAAATGTGACCGAACGCCGCTTTCAGTACTTGGCATATGTTGGGTATAAAAAAGTCACAATTTAAAACTGCGAATACGTGCAGAGAGCCAGAATTTGGCTTCAAAATATGGCTCTGGCCACGAAATTGGAATGTTTGGGATATTTTGAAAACTGCAGGGGAGTTTGGGACAAATATGACCAAACGCCGCTTTCAGTACTTGGCATATGTTGGGTAAAAATTCGTAATTTCAAACAGCGAATACGTGCAGAGAGCCTGAATTTGGCTCCAAAATATGGCTCAGGCCTCGAAATTGGGATGTTTGGGATATTTTGAAAACTGCAGGGAGGTTTGGGACAATTATGACCAAACGCCGCTTTCAGTACTTGGCATATGTTGGGTATAAAAATCGTAATTTCAAACTGCAAATACGTGCAGAGAGCCAGAATATGGCTCCAAAATATGGATCAGGCCTCGAAATTTGGATGTTAGGGATATTTTGAAAACTGCAGGGAGGTTTGGGAAATAGGTGACCAAACGCCGCTTTCAGTACTTGGCATATGTTGGGTATAAAAATTCGTAATTTCAAACTGCGAATACGTGCAGAGAGCCAGAATTTGGCTACAAAATATGGCTCAGGCCTCGAAATCGGGATTTTTGGGATATTTTGAAAATGCATTGGAGTTTGTGTAAAATGTGACTCACTGCCGCTTTCAGTACTTGGCATATGTTGGGTATAAAAAGTCGTAATTTCAAACAGCGAATACGTGCAGAGAGCCAGAATTTTCCACCAAAATATGGCTCAGGCCTCGAATTTGGGATGTTTGGGATATTTTGAAAATTGCAGGGGGGATTGGGACAAATGTGACCAAACGCCGCTTTCAGTACTTGGCATAAGTTGGGTATAAAAAAGTCGCAATTCCAAGCTGCAAATACGGGCAGAGAGTCAGAATTTGTCTCCAAAATATTGCTCAGGCCTCGAAATTGGGATATTTGGGATATTTTGAAAACTGCAGGGGACTTTGTGCAAAATGTGACTCACTGCTGCTTTCAGTATTTGGCATATGTTGGGTATAAAAAGTCGTATTTTCAAACTACGAATACGTGCAAAGAGCCAGAATTTGGCTCGAAAATATGGCTCAGGCCTCGAAATAGGGATGTTTGGGATATTTTGAAAACTGCAGGGGAGATTGGGACAAATGTGACCTAAAGCAGCTTTTGGTACTTGGCATATGTTGGGTATTAAATTCGTAATTTCAAACTGCGAATACGTGCCGAGAGCCAGAATTTGGCTCCAAAATATGGCTCAGGCCTCGAAATCGGGATATTTGGGAAATTTTGAAAACTGCATTGGAGTTTGTGCAAAATGTGACTCACTGCCGCTTTCAGTACTTGGCATATGTTGGGTATAAAAAGTCGTAATTTCAAACAGCGAATACGTGCAGAGAGCCAGAATTTGGCTCCAAAATATGGCTCAGGCTTCGAAATTGGGATGTTTGGGATATTTTGAAAACTGCAGGGAGGATTGGGACAAACGTGACCAAACCCCGCTTTCAGTACTTGGCATATGTTGGGTATAAAAAAGTTGTAATTACAAACTGCGAATACGTGCAGAGATCCAAAATTTGGCTCCAAAATATGGCTCAGGCCACGAAATTGGGATGTTTGGGATATTTTGAAAACTGCAGGGGAGTTTGTGCAAAATGTGAAACACTGACGCTTTCAGTACTTGGCATATGTTGGGTATAAAAAGTCGTAATATCAAACTGCGAATACGTGCAGAGAGCAAGAATTTTGCTCCAAAATATGGCTCTGGCCTCGAAATTGGGATGTTTGGGATATTTTGAAAACTGCATGGAGGTTTGGGACAAAGGTGACCAAACGCCGCTTTCAGTACTTGGCATATGTTGGGTATAAAAAAATCGGAATTTAAAACTGCGAATACGTGCAGAGAGCCAGAAATTGGCTCCAAAATATGGCTTAGGCCTCGAAATTGGGATGTTTGGGATATTTTGAAAATTGCAGGGGCGATTGGGACAAATGTGACTAAACGCCGCTCTCAGTACTTGGCATATGTTTGGGTATAAAAAAGTCGCAATTTCAAACTGCGAAAACGTGCAGAGAGCCAGAATTTGGCTCCAAAATATGGCTCAGGCCTCGAAATTGGAATGTTTGGGATATTTTGAAAACTGCAGGGGACTTTGTGCAAAATGTGACTCACTGCCGCTGTCAGTACTTGGCATATGTTGGGTATGTAAAATTCGGAATTTAAAACTGCGAATACGTGCAGATAGCCAGAATTTGGCTCCAAAATATGGCTTAGGCTCGAAATTGGAATGTTTGGGATATTTTGAAAACTGCAGGGGAGTTTGGGACAAATATGACCAAACGCCGCTTTCAGTACTTGGCATATGTTGGTTATAAAAGTCGTAATTTCAAACAGCGAATACGTGCAGAGAGACTGAATTTGGCTCCAAAATATGGCTCAGGACTCGAAATTGGGATATTTGGGATATTTTGAAAACTGCAGGGGACTTTGTGCAAAATGTGACTCACTGCCGCTGTCAGTACTTGGCATATGTTGGGTATGTAAAATTCGGAATTTAAAACTGCGAATACGTGCAGATAGCCAGAATTTGGCTCCAAAATATGGCTTAGGCCTCGAAATTGGAATGTTTGGGATATTTTGAAAACTGCAGGGGAGTTTGGGACATATATGACCAAACGCCGCTTTCAGTACTTGGCATATGTTGGGTATAAAAGTCGTAATTTCAAACAGCAAATACGTGCAGAGAGCCAGAATTTGGCTCCAAAATATAGCTCAGGCATCGAAATCGGATATTTGGGATATTTTGAAAACTGCATTTGAGTTTGTGCAAAATGTGACTCACTGCCGCTTTCAGTACTTGGCATATGTTGGGTATAAAAAGTTGTAATTTCAAACAGTGAATATGTGCAGAGAGCCAGAATTTGGCACCAATATATGGCTCAGGCCTCGAAATTGGGATATTTGATTTATTTTGAAAACTGCTGGGTGTTTGGTACAAACATGAACAAACACCGCTTTCAGTACTTGGCATATGTTGGGTATAAAAATTCGTAATATCAAACAGCGAATACGTGCAGAGAGCCAGAATTTGGCTCGAAAATATGGCTCAGGCCTCGAAATTGGGATGTTTGGGATATTTTGAAAACTGCAGGGGACTTTGTGCAAAATGTGACTCACTGCCGCTTTCAGTACTTGGCATGTTGGGTATAAAAAGTTTTAATTTCAAACAGCGAATACGTGCAGTGAGTCAGAATTTTGCTCCAAAATATGGCTCAGGCCTCGAAATTGGGATGTTTGGGATATTTTGAAAACTGCAGGGAGGTTTGGGACAAATATGACCAAACGCCGCTTTCGGTACATGGCATATGTTGGGTTTAAAAATCGTAATTTCAAACTGCAAATACCTGCAGAGAGCCAGAATTTGGCTCCAATATATGGCTCAGGCCTCGAAATTGGGATATTTTGGATATTTCGAAAACTCCAGGGGACTTTGTGGAAAATGTGACTAACAGCCGCTTTCAGTACTTGGCATATGTTGGGTATAAAAAAGTCGTAATTCCAAACTGCGAATACGTGCATAGAGCCAGTATTTGCCTCCAAAATATGGCTCAGGCCTCGAAATTGGTATGTTTGGGATATTTTGAAAACTGCTGGGGGGTTTGGGACAAATGTGACCAAACGCCGCTTTCAGTACTTGGCATATGTTGAGTATGAAAAGTCGTATTTTCAAACTGCGAATACATGCAGAGAGCCTGAATTTGGCTCGAAAATATGGCTCAGGCCTCGAAATTGGGATGTTTGGGATATTTTGAAAACTGCAGGGGAGTTTGGGACAAATATGACCAAACGCCGCTTTCAGTACTTGGCATATGTTGGGTATAAAAGTCGTAATTTCAAACAGCGAATACGTGCAGAGATCCTGAATTTGGCTCCAAAATATGGCTCAGGCCTCGAAATTGGGATGTTTGGGATATTTTGAAAACTGCAGGGAGGTTTGGGACAAATATGACCAAACGCCGCTTTCAGTACTTGGCATATGTTGGGTATAAAAATCGTAATTTCAAACTGCAAATACGTGCAGAAAGCCAGAATTTGGCTCCAAAATATAGCTCAGGCCTCGAAATCGGGATATTTGGGATATTTTGAAAACTGCATTGGAGTTTGTGCAAATGTGACTCACTGCCGCTTTCAGTACTTGGCATATGTTGGGTATAAAAAGTCGTAATTTCAAACAGCGAATACGTGCAGAGAGCCAGAATTTTGCTCCAAAATATGGCTCAGGCCTCGAAATTGGGATCTTAGGGATATTTTGAAAATTGCAGGGGGATTGGGACAAATGTGACCAAACGCCGCTTTCAGTACTTGGCATATGTTGGGTATAAAAAGTCGTAATTTCAAACTGCAAATACGTACAGAGAGCCAGAATATGGCTCCAAAATATGGATCAGGCCTCGAAATTTGGATGTTAGGGATATTTTGAAAACTGCAGGGAGGTTTGGGAAATAGGTGACCAAACGCCGCTTTCAGTACTTGGCATATGTTGGGTATAAAAATTCGTAATTTCAAACTGCGAATACGTGCAGAGAGCCAGAATTTGGCTACAAAATATGGCTCAGGCCTCGAAATCGGGATTTTTGGGATATTTTGAAAACTGCATTGGAGTTTGTGTAAAATGTGACTCACTGCCGCTTTCAGTACTTGGCATATGTTGGGTATAAAAAGTCGTAATTTCAAACAGCGAATACGTGCAGAGAGCCAGAATTTTCCACCAAAATATGGCTCAGGCCTCGAAATTGGGATGTTTGGGATATTTTGAAAATTGCAGGGGGGATTGGGACAAATGTGACCAAACGCCGCTTTCAGTACTTGGCATATGTTGGGTATAAAAAGTCGTAATTTCAAACAGCAAATACGTGCAGAGAGCCAGAATTTGGCTCCAAAATATGGCTCAAGCGTCGAAATCGGGATGTTGGGATTATTTTGAAAACTGCATACGAGTTTGTGCAAATGTGACTCACTGTCGTTTTCAGTACTTGGCATATGTTGAGTATAAAAAATTTGGAATTTAAAACTGTGAATACGTGCATAGAGCCAGAATTTGGCTTTAAAATATGGCTCAGGCCTCGAAATTGGGATATTTGGGATATTTTGAAAACTGCAGGGGACTTTGTGCAAAATGTGACTCACTGCCGCTGTCAATACTTGGTATATGTTGGGTAAAAAAAAATCGGAATTTAAAACTGCGAATACGTGCAGAGAGCGAGAATTTTGCTCCAAAATATGGCTTAGGCCTCGAAATTGGGATGTTTGGGATATTTTGAAAATTGCAGGGAGGATTTGGACAAATGTGACCAAACGCCGCTCTCAGTACTTGGCATATGTTGGGTATAAAAAAGTCGCAATAACAAACTGTGAAAACGTGCAGAGAGCCAGAATTTGGCTCCAAAATATGGCTCTGGCCTCGAAATTGGAATGTTTGGGATATTTTGAAAACTGCAGGGGAGTTTGGGACAAATATGACCAAACGCCGCTTTCAGTACTTGGCATATGTTGGGTATAAAAGTCGTAATTTCAAACAGCGAATACGTGAAGAGAGCCTAAATTTGGCTCCAAAATATGGCTCAGGCCTCGAAATCGGGATATTTGGGATTTTTTGAAAACTGCATTGGAGTTTGTGCAAAATGTGACTCACTGCCGCTTTCAGTACTTGGCATATGTTGGGTATAAAAAGTCGTAATTTCAAACAGCGAATACGTGCAGAGAGCCAGAATTTTGCTCCAAAATATGGCTCAGGCCTCGAAATTGGGATCTTAGGGATATTTTGAAAATTGCAGGGGGGATTGGGACAAATGTGACCAAACGCCGCTTTCAGTACTTGGCATATGTTGGGTATAAAAAGTCGTAATTTCAAACTGCGAATACGTGCAGAGAGCCAGAATTTGGCTGGAAAATATGGTTCAGGCCTTGAAATTGGGATGTTTGGGATATTTTGAAAACTGCAGGGGACTTTGTGCAAAATGTGACTCACTGCCGCTATCAGTACTTGGCATATGTTGGGTATAAAAAGTCGTAATTTCAAACAGCGAATACGCGCAGAGAGCCAGAATTGTGCTCCAAAATATGGCTCAGGCCTCGAAATTGGGATCTTTGGGATATTTTGAAAATTGCAGAAGGGATTGGGACAAATGTGACCAAACGCCCTTTCAGTACTTGGCATATGTTGGGTAGAAAATGTCGTAATTTCAAACTGCGAATACGTGCAGAGAGCCAAAATTTGGCAGGAAAATATGCCTAAGGCCTCGAAATTGGGATGTTTGGGATATTTTGAAAACTGCAGGGGACTTTGTGCAAAATGTGACTCACTGCCGCTTTCAGTACTTGGCATATGTTGGGTATAAAAAGTTGTAATTTCAAACAGCGAATACGTGCAGAGAGTCAGAATTTTGCTCCAAAATATGGCTCAGGCCTCGAAATTGGGATGTTTGGGATATTTTGAAAACTGCAGGGAGGTTTGGGACAAATATGACCAAACGCCGCTTTCGGTACATGGCATTGTTGGGTTAAAAAATCGTAATTTCAAACTGCAAATACCTGCAGAGAGCCAGAATTTGGCTCCAAAATATGGCTCAGGCCTCGAATTTGGGATATTTGGGATATTTCGAAAACTGCAGGGACTTTGTGCAAAATGTGACTCACAGCCGCTTTCAGTACTTGGCATATGTTGGGTATAAAAAAGTCGTAATTCCAAACTGCGAATACGTGCATACAGCCAGAATTTGCCTCCAAAATATGGCTCAGGCCTCGAAATTGGTATGTTTGGGATATTTTGAAAACTGCTGGGGGGTTTGGGACAAATGTGACCAAACGCCGCTTTCAGTACTTGGCATATGTTGAGTATGAAAAGTCGTAATTTCAAACTGCGAATACATGCAGAGAGCCTGAATTTGGCTCCAAAATATGGATCAAGCCTCGAAATTTGGATTTTTGAAATATTTTGAAAACTGCAGGGAGGTTTGGGAAATATGTGACCAAACGCCGCTTTCAGTACTTGGCATATGTTGGGTATAAAAAGTCGTAATTTCAAACAGCGAATAAGTGCAGAGAGCCAGAATTTTGCTCCAAAATATGGCTCAGGCCTCGAAATTGGGATCTTAGGGATATTTTGAAAATTGCAGGGGGGATTGGGACAAATGTGACCAAACGCCGCTTTCAGTACTTGGCATATGTTGGGTATAAAAAGTCGTAATTTCAAACTGCGAATACGTGCAGAGAGCCAGAATTTGGCTGGAAAATATGGCTCAAGCCTCGAAATTGGGATGTTTGGGATATTTTGAAAACTGCAGGGGACTTTGTGCAAAATGTGACTCACTGCCGCTTTCAGTACTTGGCATATGTTGGGTATAAAAAGTCGTAATTTCAAACAGCGAATATGCGCAGAGAGCCAGAATTTGGCACCAATATATGGCTCAGGCCTCGAAATTGGGATATTTGATTTTTTTGAAAACTGCTGGGGTGTTTGGTACAAACATGAACAAACACCGCTTTCAGTACTTGGCATATGTTGGGTATAAAAATTCGTAATATCAAACTACGAATACGTGCAGAGAGA